>NC_133324.1:818552747-818555247 GCF_042186555.1 Aquarana catesbeiana | reverse complement strand
CCCCTCTCTCTCGCGCTCTCTCTCCGCGGTGTCCCCCCCCTCTCTCTCGCGCTCTCTCTCCGCGGTGTCCCCCCTCTCTCTCGCGCTCTCTCTCCGCGGTGTCCCCCCCCTCTCTCGCTCTCTCTCCGCGGTGTCCCCCCCTCTCTCTCGCTCTCTCTCCGCGGTGTCCCCCCCCTCTCTCTCGCTCTCTCTCCGCCGGTGTCCCCCCCCTCTCTCTCGCTCTCTCTCCGCGGTGTCCCTCGCTCTCTCTCCGCGGTGTCCCCCCTCTCTCTCGCGCTCTCTCTCCGCGGTGTCCCCCCCTCTCTCTCGCGCTCTCTCTCCGCGGTGTCCCCCCCTCTCTCTCGCGCTCTCTCTCCGCGGTGTCCCCCCCTCTCTCTCGCGCTCTCTCTCCGCGGTGTCCCCCCCCTCTCTCTCGCGCTCTCTCTCCGCGGTGTCCCCCCCTCTCTCGCGCCTCTCTCTCCGCGGTGTCCCCCCCTCTCTCTCGCTCTCTCTCCGCGGTGTCCCCCCCCTCTCTCGCTCTCTCTCCGCGGTGTCCCCCCCCCTCTCTCGCTCTCTCTCCGCGGTGTCCCCCCCCTCTCTCGCTCTCTCTCCGCGGTGTCCCCCCCCTCTCTCGCTCTCTCTCCGCGGTGTCCCCCCCCCCTCTCGCTCTCTCTCCGCGTGTCCCCCCCCTCTCTCGCTCTCTCTCCGCGGTGTCCCCCCCCCTCTCTCGCTCTCTCTCCGCGGTGTCCCCCCCCCCTCTCTCGCTCTCTCTCCGCGGTGTCCCCCCCCTCTCTCGCTCTCTCTCCGCGTGTGTCCCCCCCCTCTCTCGCTCTCTCTCCGCGGTGTGTCCCCCCCCTCTCTCGCTCTCTCTCCGCGGTGTGTCCCCCCCCTCTCTCGCTCTCTCTCCGCGGTGTGTCCCCCCCCTCTCTCGCTCTCTCTCCGCGGTGTGTCCCCCCCCTCTCTCGCTCTCTCTCCGCGGTGTGTCCCCCCCCTCTCTCGCTCTCTCTCCGCGGTGTGTCCCCCCCCTCTCTCGCTCTCTCTCCGCGGTGTGTCCCCCCCTCTCTCGCTCTCTCTCCGCGGTGTGTCCCCCCCCCTCTCTCGCTCTCTCTCCGCGGTGTCCCCCCCCCCCCTCTCGCTCTCTCTCCGCGGTGTCCCCCCCCCCCTCTCGCTCTCTCTCCGCGGTGTCCCCCCCCCTCTCTCGCTCTCTCTCCGCGGTGTCCCCCCCCCTCTCTCGCTCTCTCTCCGCGGTGTCCCCCCCCCTCTCTCGCTCTCTCTCCGCGGTGTCCCCCCCCTCTCTCGCTCTCTCTCCGCGGTGTCCCCCCCCCTCTCTCGCTCTCTCTCCGCGGTGTCCCCCCCCTCTCTCGCTCTCTCTCCGCGGTGTCCCCCCCCCTCTCTCGCTCTCTCTCCGCGGTGTCCCCCCCCTCTCTCGCTCTCTCTCCGCGGTGTCCCCCCCCCTCTCTCGCTCTCTCTCCGCGGTGTCCCCCCCCCTCTCTCGACTCTCTCTCCGCGGTGTCCCCCCCCCCTCTCTCGCTCTCTCTCCGCGGTGTCCCCCCCCCTCTCTCGCTCTCTCTCCGCGGTGTCCCCCCCCTCTCTCGCTCTCTCTCCGCGGTGTCCCCCCCCTCTCTCGCTCTCTCTCCGCGGTGTCCCCCCCCCTCTCTCGCTCTCTCTCCGCGGTGTCCCCCCCCTCTCTCGCTCTCTCTCCGCGGTGTCCCCCCCCTCTCTCGCTCTCTCTCCGCGGTGTCCCCCCCCCTCTCTCGCTCTCTCTCCGCGGTGTCCCCCCCCCTCTCTCGCTCTCTCTCCGCGGTGTCCCCCCCCTCTCTCGCTCTCTCTCCGCGGTGTCCCCCCCCCTCTCGCTCTCTCTCCGCGGTGTCCCCCCCCCTCTCTCGCTCTCTCTCCGCGGTGTCCCCCCCCTCTCTCGCTCTCTCTCCGCGGTGTCCCCCCCCCTCCTCGCTCTCTCTCGCGAGTGTCCCCCCCCCTCTCGCTCTCTCTCCGCGGTGTCCCCCCCCTCTCTCGCTCTCTCTCCGCGGGTGTCCCCCCCCCTCTCTCGCTCTCTCTCCGCGGTGTCCCCCCCCTCTCTCGCTCTCTCTCCGCGGTGTCCCCCCCCCTCTCGCTCTCTCTCCGCGGTGTCCCCCCCCCTCTCTCGCTCTCTCTCCGCGGTGTCCCCCCCCTCTCTCGCTCTCTCTCCGCGTGTCCCCCCCCCTCTCTCGCTCTCTCTCGGCGGTGTCCCCCCCCCCTCTCTCGCTCTCTCTCCGCGGTGTCCCCCCCCCTCTCTCGCTCTCTCTCCGCGGTGTCCCCCCCCCTCTCCGCTCTCTCTCCGCGGTGTCCCCCCCCCCTCTCTCGCTCTCTCTCCGCGGTGTCCCCCCCCCCTCTCTCTCGCTCTCTCTCCGGTGTCCCCCCCCCTCTCTCGCTCTCTCTCCGCGGTGTCCCCCCCCTCTCGCTCTCTCTCCGGGCCCCCCCTCTCTCGGAGAGGAGTGCGGAGGGTCTGACATGGGACAGCATGTGTAGGAAAGGTGTGCGGAGG
>NC_133324.1:814511254-814586254 GCF_042186555.1 Aquarana catesbeiana | reverse complement strand
CTATATTGAAAGTCATTTTTCATTTTTATGCTTTCACTTTAACATCCGGGAAGTAGTTCAGTTATCCTGAATGGACGTCATATGACATCCAGCAGGATATCAAGCCAACGCATGCCCGCAGGGGCATGCGGCACGGCGATCGGTAGTGTGTCAGTATGACACAACGCAACTCTGATCTAGATAAAGAGCCTCTGATGGAGTCTCTTTACCGCATGATCAGCTGTGTCCAATCACAGCTGATCACAGTGTAAACAGGAAAAGCCGTGTATCGACTTTTCTTCTTTCATGTCTGACAGACGCGAGTAGAGGAGAGACGATCAGCTGTTCTTCTGACGGGGGGTCTGCACTGATTGATTATTATTGCAGCCCCCCCAGGATGCCCACCCAGGACCACCAGGGATGCCACCCAGGACCACCAGGGATGCCCACCAATGATGCCCACCCATGACCACCATGTATGTCCACCCATGACCACCAGGGATGCCAATCAGTGCCCATAAATGCCAATCAGTGCCCATAAATGATGCCATCATTGCCCATCATAAATACCTGCCAGTGCCTCCTCATCAGTGATGCCTATCAGTGCCATCTATTAGTGTCCATTAGTGCCACCCATCAGTGTCCATCAGTGCCCATCAGTGCCACCTATCAGTGCCACCTATCAGTGATCATCAGTGCCGCATATCAGTGGCCATCAGTGCCACCCTTATGTACCCATCAGTGCAGCATTTCAGTGCCCATCAGTGTCACCTATCAGTGCCCATCAGTGCCACCTATGAGTGCCCATCAGTACCGCCTATCAATGCCCATCAATGCTGCATGCCAGTTCCACCTATCAGTGCCCATCAGTGCCGCCTATTAGTGCCCATTAGTGCTGCATATTAGTGCCCATAATCAGTGCCCATTAGTGCCACCTCATTAGTGCTACCTCATCAGTGCTGCCTTATCAGTGCCTGTCAGTGCAGCCTCATCAGTGTCTGTCAGTGAAGGAGAAAATTTACTTATTTACAAAAATTTATAACAGAAACAACGAAAAACTTTTTTTTTCAGGCTTTTTTTATTTGTTTAGCAAAAAATTAAAACCCCAGTGGTGATCAAATACCACCAAAAGAAAGCTTTATTTGTGGGTACAGTGTTGCATATCATTTAAAAAGTGACAGCGTTAAAAGCTGAAAATTGGTTTGGGTAGGAAGGGGGGAAAGTGTCCTGTATTGAAGTGGTTAAGCATCAATAAATCACTGCTCATTTAAAAATGCCCATAATAAGTGCCCATTAGTGCCACCTCATTGGTGCTACCTCATCAGTGCTGCCTTATCAGTGCCTGTCAGTGCAGCCTCATCAGTGTCTGTCAGTGAAGGAGAAAATTTACTTATTTACTAAAATGTATAACAGAAACAACAAAAAACTTTTTTTTTTAGGATTTTTTTATTTGTTTAGCAAAAAATAAAAACCCCAGTGGTGATCAAATACCACCAAAAGAAAGCTTTATTTGTGGGTACAGTGTTGCATGTCATTTAACCACTTGCCACCCGCCATATAGCAGAATGACAGCGGCAAAGTGGTTTCAATATCCTGACTGGACGTCATATGACGTCTGCAGGATATTGAGCCACTGCGCGCCCCCGGGGGCGTGCATCGCGGCAATCGTTGTTGCGGGGTGTCAATCTGACACCCAGCAACACTGATCTAGGTAAAGAGTCTCTGACGGAGACTCTTTACCACGTGATCAGCCGTGTCCAATCACGGCTGATCACGATGTAAATAGGAAGAGCCGGTGATCGGCTTTTCCTCACTCGCGTCTGACAGACGCGAGTAGAGGAGAGCCGATCGGCTGCTCTCCTGACAGCTGCTCTCCTATCAGAACAGCCCCCCTCGGATCCTACCCAGGACCACCAGGGAAGCCGCCCAGGACCACCAGGGAAGTCGCCCAGGACCACCCGGGAAACCAGCCACACTGGACCACCAGGTATGCCCCCTAGACCCCCAGGGAAATACTAATCAGTGCAAAGGCAGCTGCCAATCAGTGCCCAGGCAGCTGCCAATCAGTGCCCACTCCAATGCCTACCACTGCCAGTGCCACCAGGGATGCCTATCAGTGCCACATATCAGTGCCCATCAGTGCCACGTATCAGTGCCCATCAGTGCCCATCAGTGCCGCCTATCAGTGTCCAGCAATGCCGCCTATCAGTGCCCATCAGTGCCATCCATAAGAACCCATCTTTGCAGCCTTTCATTGCCCATCAGTGTCGCCTATCAGTGCCCATCAGTGTCCACCAGTGCCACCCAGTGCCACTCATGAGTGTCTATCAGTGCCACCTATCAATGCCCATCAGTGCTGCATATCAGTGCCACCCATCAGTGCCGCCTACCAGTGCCCATCAGTACCGCATATCAGTGCCCATCGTCAGTGCCCATCAGTGGCCGCTCATTGGTGCCACCTCATCGCTGCCACCTTATCAGTGCCTGTCAGTGCCGCCTTATCAGTGCCCATCAGTGAAAGAGAAAACTTACTTATTTACAAAATTTTTAAACAAAAACAAAAGCAAAATTTTTATTTTTTTCAAAATTTTCGGTCTTTTTTTATCTGTTTCGCAAAAAATAAAAACCGCAGAGGTGATAAAATACCACCAAAAGAAATCTCTATTTGTGGGAACAAAAT
The DNA here is from genome assembly GCF_042186555.1 of Aquarana catesbeiana. NCBI lineage: Eukaryota > Metazoa > Chordata > Amphibia > Anura > Ranidae > Aquarana > Aquarana catesbeiana. The sequence continues at coordinate 814,583,595 of NC_133324.1, read as the reverse complement.
GATAAAAATTTAGTTTGGGTACAGTGTTCTATGACCGTGCAATTGTCATTCAAACTGCGACAGCGCAGAAAGCTGAAAATTGGTCTGGGCAGGAAGGTGTCTAAGTGCCCTGTATTGAAGTGGTTAAAAAGTGACAGCGTTAAAAGCTGAAAATTGGCTTGGGTAGGAAGGGGGGAAAGTGCCCTGTATTGAAGTGGTTAAGCATCAATAAATCACTGCTCATTTAAAAATGCCCATAATCAGTGCCCATTAGTGCCACCTCATTGGTGCTACCTCATCAGTGCTGCCTTATCAGTGCAGCCTCATCAGTGTCTGTCAGTGAAGGAGAAAATTTACTTATTTAAAAAAATTTAACAGAAACAACAAAAAACTTTTTTTTTCAGGCTTTTTTTATTTGTTTAGCAAAAAATAAAAACCCCAGTGGTGATCAAATACCGCCAAAAGAAAGCTTTATTTGTGGGTACAGTGTTGCATGTCATTTAAAAAGTGACAGCGTTAAAAGCTGAAAATTGGCTTGGGTAGGAAGGAGGGAAAGTGCCCTGTATTGAAGTGGTTAAGCATCAATAAATCACTGCTCATTTAAAAATGACATTTTTTACAAACTTTTTTTTCATTGATACATGTCCCCCAGGGCAGTACCCGGACCTCCATAATCATTTTATGCCCAATTACTTGCATATAAGCCTTCACAATGGGCACTTTTGATCTTTCATGTTCGGGTCCTATAGACTTCAATGGGGTTCGTTATTCGGTTTCCGAACCTCTGCAATGTTCAAAAGTTCTGGCGCATACCTAGTTCAGGTATTATACTGAGAAAACACTTAAATTTGTTTTAATATTTACACAAGCAAACATGGCTAGATTCACTGAAGTGACTCATTAGCAAATCATTTGCCTCTGATTATAACTATTTTGTCTTAAATCCACAATTAATTAGAAATGAAATAATATGTTCAAAGATTAAAATGAAATGCTTTTGCAAAGCTGAGTCAATGGGCAATGCACAAGTTATTAAGAACACATTGAAAATGTGGTTCATAGGTGCATGCGCGGCGGCACCTAAGATGGACGCTTAGTCCGGGAGCTCCATCCCGCCTCAGTAGCCTTGGCCTCTTCAGCGGCAGAACGAACGGTGTTAGCCACCTGGATCCACCCTCACGTGTGGCGGAACACCCGGGGACACCCCTGATGTACTCAGGAGCCGTGAGACGCAGTTTACAGCCCGCTTTTGAAGCCGCCTGCATCACTCTGCAGGTGCTCCTCTCCTGGACCCAGCCTGCCCAGCATCACTGAGTCCCTAATAGGGCGCTCCTTAGCTGGACTTCTCCCCCATGGAGGCTGGCCCTCCCTAGACACACCAGCCACTCCAGCCTGTTAATGTAGCAGACCTGTTCACCAAGTTTGCTGACCTACTGGCCTACATAACACGGCTAACAGAATCACAAACAAAATTAAAGCGGATCTTCAGAACATAGGAACTCGCATGGAAATCATGGAAACACACCTAGAAGCCACCATTTCCAGAACAAACCAAAATACTGCATGCACACAGATACTGCAGGAACAGTTGGAGACTGCCAATGCAAAAATTGACGACCGTGAAAACAGAAACAGGAGGTACAATTTTAGAGTCAGAGGGCTCCCTGAATCGTATAAGGACATCCCTGAAACCATTAAATCTTTCATTAAGGATTTACTACCTGACACTCCGCAGCACAGATTTGAGCTGGACCGTGCCCACAGGGCTCTCAGACCACCTAGAGCTGATGGTCTCCCCCACGACATCGTGGTCAAACCACATTTCTACTCTGTAAAGGAGGAGGTGATGTGGAAATCAAGAACCTTGCCCAAAATTGTTTTTCAGGGTCACCAACTACAGATTTTCGCAGACTTATCCCCATCCACTATCCAAAAGAGGAGAGCTTTAAAGCCATTACTTCAAATCCTGATGGACAAAGAAATCAAGTACTGGTGGCTCTTCCCATTCCAACTCAAATTCCTCTAGAAAGGCAAATCGTACACCTTCGGATCCCTTCAAGAAGGAGAAAAGCTCTTGCTAAATTAAAATTCAAGGCAGCACCCAATCACAGAATCCCCAATGTATCATGGGGGAATTCCAAAATTTCTATAAATCATTGTATAGCGGAGAACACGGTCCTTCTCAACAGGCGATAGATGATTTCCTGAATAATATTCAAACACCTAAATTAGAAGACAGCCATTGTCAGAAATTAGACACCCCTATCTCAGCAGAGGAATTGTGCACAGTCATAAAGAATTTAAAATCACACTCGGTGCCAGGCCCAGATGGCTTCTCAGTACCATATTACAAATCATTTTCCATCACGCTTGCTCCCTATATGGCTTGCTTTTTTAACGCTCTCAGACAGGGGGGACAATTAGACTCCTCACTTAACATGGCCTATATTACAGTCCTCCCCAAACCAAATAAAGATCCCAGCTCAGTCAGCAACTATAGACCAATATCCCTCATCAATAATGACTTGAAGATTCTGTCTAAATTACTTGCTGACCACCTGGCTTCCTTTATTAGCTTATAAATTCACAAAGACCAAGTGGGTTTTATCCCGGGGAGACAGGGTCCTGATCAGACTCGACGTGCAATAGATATAATTTCCCTCCTCAACGCTAATTGGGATAAGAGCTCTCCCAGGCAGGGTTGCCGGTGTCTTGTCAAATACAGTCCCCTATCATATAGTGTCCTCCCTGTACTGCGCAGGCGCAGTACGGAGGACAAACGAGACGCCGAAAGTCTCCGAAGTTTAACAGCTGATCATCAGCTGTACACGGCGCCTGCGCTGTTATTCTCACCCTATGTCCAGGATCATTCCCTACTATCCAAGTGGACATAGAGTGAGAATATATAGTTGCCGAGCGCAGCGAGGCCGTGCCCGAAGCGTGGCGAGCGAAGCGAGCCCGCGAGGGGCCCTCTTACACAGCCATCGCTAAGAACTGCCGAAGCGCCGTGTACAGCTGATGGTCAGCTGATCAACTTCGGACATTTTCGGCATCTCCTTCTGCTCCGTACTGCGCAAGCGCTGCGCCTGCGCAGTACGGAGCGGACACTATCCGATAGGAGGACACTATATGGCAGAACACCTGCTCTCCCTAGACCGCCAAAAGGCATTTGATTCTGTCCACTGGATATATATTTTCAAAACTCTACAACGATGGGGCTTTGGAGACTCATTCCTTAATGTCATGCATGCCCTTTATTCATCCCCTTCGGCTCAGGTGCGTCTGCAGGGATTTTACTCAGAATCCTTCCGCATATCTAGAGGCACAAGACAGGGTTGCCCGCTTTCCCAGTTGATCTTTGCCATAGCAATTGAATCTCTAGCAATAGCCATCCGAAACAACCCAAACATCCAGGGCATTCAATGCGGCTCCCATCATCACAAATGCGCATTATTTGCTGATGACATCTTAATGTTTATTTCTTCACCTCTAACATCCCTTCCCAACGTTTGTCATCTCCTAGATGATTTCGGGGCGGTCTCAGGCTTTAGGGTCAATTATCACAAATCCCATGCACTTAACATTAACATCCCTGATCCTCTCCTGGCCAGGCTTAGGGAGAGCTTTAGGTTCACCTGGAATGACTCAACAATTATGTACCTGGGGATTAAATTAACCCCCAGGATAGAACTCCCCTACCAAGCAAACTATCCTCCACTTTACCAAAAACTAGAGGAAGACCTAGCTCGGTGGTCCTGGTTAGGCAAAATTAATATGATTAAAATGACCTTACTACCCCACATCTTATATTTTTTTAGGGCCCTCCAAATTCCTGTTGACAAAGCTTGCCTAAAACGCTTCCAAGCTAAAATCATCAAATTTGTCTAAGAAACTAAGACCTCCAATCTTATCCCCAACACTTTCACACTCCTTCGCTTTTTGGGATGGTCTGAGAAACAATAATGAGCTGACCTCCCCCATAGAACCACTGAAACATATATTCCAAAATCCTGAATTCCCCCGGGTCTTAACATAAAAGCCTTTAGATGGTGGCTCGACAAAGGGTTTTACAGGATAGAACACTTCCTTAGACCACTGGGTCCTCTTTCTAAAGCATTCTGTGTAAGTAACCTAGAAATGCCATCTTCAGAATTCTTTAGATTCTCTCAGATCTCGAACTTCTTACACAAAAAGTGCAAAACAATCCCAAATGATCCCCTAATAACTGCATATGAATCATGGTGTGGCCAGGCCAGTGAGCAGAGGGGGGAATCTCAGTGATTTATAAAGCACTATCCTCAGCACGATCCAAGGCACCTTACATGCTCGCCTGGGAAGAAGACCTGTCCCAACACTGGAAACTTGACACTTGGCACAGACATTTTTATCACTCTTTCAAAGGCATCCTCTTATTCTTGCCTCATGGAAGCTAGTGTAAAAGTACTAACTAGATGGTACCTAGTCCCTAGTACCTAGCTGCAATATTCCCATCGACATCACCTCTTTGTTTTCGGGGATGCGACCTAGGAGGGGATATGCTCCATATTTGGTGGACATGCCCCAGAATACGTCAGTTCTGGCACAAGATCTTTTCTTGGATCAGCAAAATTACCACAATTTCTATTCAGATGTCTCCACTCATAGCGCTCCTTAACTTGTGCAGGGGGCCTCCAGGAATACCCAACGTCTCATCTACTTTATCCTCCTGGGAGCAAAGCTTACACTGGCCAAAGCTTGGAAACAACCATCTGTCTATACACTCCTAGCTAAAAGAAAGATATCCTAGATTATGAACCAGGAAAAGATGGCAAGTGTACTCCTGGACTGCTCGGATAAGTTCAAATACACGTGGGAGCCTTGGGCAACCTTTGTGGGCATTACTCTCTACTAATGTCCTCGAGAGGTTCTCCATTGCACTCATACCTCCCCAGTCGACTCCTGCTCACCTTTCTCTACTCTTATTTCATCTCTTTCTTTCTCCTTCTTTCTCTTTCTCTCTCCACTCTCTGCTGGTCCTTGGGCTCTGTTCTTCACTCCAATGGCCTTATCCAAGGCCGAGGTCAGACATCCTTCAGCCTATAGTCTTGTCATAAGTTAGTTTGTTTAACAGCTCTCCAAGGCTTCAAAACCCAGATACTTGTTCCTAAATTTTATTCGTTAATATGAAATCTATAGCCTCTCTTGCATTAAGCTTACAAGACTTTTTTTACACGGAAGCCCTAGTATTTTCCTTCAGTTGCTATTTCCCATAGTTGGGACCTCCCTGGAATTTCTCACTCTTACGAGCAGCTCTTATGTACTACTTGGGCGGGGGGCTTGGGGAGTGGGAGATTCTGCCACAGTATGCTCCCTATTGGGGTGGCGGAGCCTTCCTATCCCTTCCCATTCCTGTGTCAACACTGGTTGTACACTGAGAACTCTTTGGATATTCGGTCTCCATGTTAGATCCACATGGCATGATTTGTTTGACTTGAGTATAATATGATTGTATGAATTTGTTGGTGCTAATCTGTTATACATACGGTCTAGTTGGTCCACTAAGGGCTAAGGACCCTCATTATGTCTATGTTTCCTGATGTAATTCATTTATTTTGAAAATAAAAAAATATATTGAAACAAAAATGTGGTTCATTATTTAAAACTTATGCAAGGCCTCATGCACACTGCAGCTGTCAAACACCCATTTCACAGGTGTTTGCCCCTAAATGCCCCTTCTTTGTTAGCCCACTGTAGGTGTCCATACACATAGGCATTTAGAGGCAGGGGGTTCATGGGTAGAAATTTGAATGCACCAAAATCTCTTTCAGGAGAGAAACCTTTGGGCAGAGAAAATGCATAACGTGCCTAAACTTCTGTAAATGTGCGTAAACACATCAAAACACTGCGAAGGGCTGGATGCTTTTAGCTCTAGAGCAATTATTACTTTCAATAGCCAGAATAAATGAATATTCTGACCAACAAAATTAATAAACAACGCTTCACACACATGAACGTGACTGAACATGTTTGAAAAACACGGCTTTAGGTGCTATTTTTAAGGCTGCTTTTCTCCTGTCAGAAGAAAAACATTCAGACACTGTACCTCCCTGCACATCTGCTTCACCGCTGTACCCCCATGCTCTTCTGTCTCATCACTGAACCATCTTCTCATCTGTCCTAACACTGAACTTATCTGCTCATCTGCCCCACCACTGTAACCCCCTTTCTCATCTGCCCCACCACTGTACCTCCTGCACATCTGCCCCAACACTGAACCCCCCTGCTCATCTTTCCCGCTGCTGTCACCCCCTTCTCATCTGGCCCAGCACTGAACCCCCCTGCTCATCTGTCCTACCACTGTAACCCCCTTTCTCATCTACCCCACCACTGTACCTCCTGCACATCTGCCCCAGCACTGTACCTCCTGCACATCTGTCCCACCACTGTACCACCTGCTCTTCTGCCCCACCACTGTAACCCCCCTGCTCATGTGTTCCACCGATGTACCTCCTTTCTCCTCTGCACATCTGCCCCACTTCTGTACCCACCTGCTTCTCTGCCCCACCACTGTAACCCCCTGCTCATCTGTTCCACCAATGTACCTCCTTTCTCCTCTGCCCCTACACTGAACCCCCCTGCTCATCTTTTCCACTGCTGTAACCCCCTTCTCGTCTGGCCCAACATTGAACCCCCCTGCTCATCTATCCCACCACTGTAACCCCCTGCTCATCTGCCCCATCACTGTGCCCCCCCTGCTTTTCTGTCCCACCGCTGAACCCCCTTCTCATCCCTCCCACCACTGTATCTCCTGCACATCTGCCTCACCACTGTAACCCGCTTTCTCATCTGCCCCATCAATGTACCTCCTGCACATTTGTCTCACCTCTGTACCCCCTGCTTTTCTGCCCCACCTCTGGTACCCCTGCTCATCTGTCCCAGCAATACACCTCCTTTCACACCTGCCCCACTGCTCTACCCCCCTGCTTTTCTGTACCACCACTGAACCCCCTTCTCATCTGCCCCAACATTAAACCCCCCTGCTCATCTGGCCCAACACTGAACCCCCTGCTCATCTGCCCCAACACTGTACCCCCCTACTTTTCTGTCCCACTGCTGAACCCCCTTCTCATCTCTTCCACCATTGTACCTCCCTGCATATCTGCCCCACCGCTGTACCCTCCTGCTTATCTGGTCCACTGCTGTACCCTCTTCTCATCTATGATATGCTTGATGTGATTGCTGAAAGGAAACAGAGATGAGACACATCTACCTGTCTTGGCACACTCATCCTGCTGATCCACCTCTCGCATCCAGCCCGCATGCTTGTATGTGATGTATGTGATGTCACATACAAGCATCTGCAATGGATGTGCAATGATGAGCTCAGGTCAAGGGAATTTTCTGAAAGCAGTGGGCTGTATGCAAGATCATAAGTTGGGCCCCCACAGCTGAGAAAATGTGCGGTGCTCTGTGCCACTGGAAACGTTGGGTGTGATTTTCATTGTGCTGAATACTGGCTGTGGCTTAAAGGGACACAGAGTGCTGGGGTTCAGTAGTAAGTGATGCAAAGGTTCAGAAATAATTTTAACAAAGTTCCCAGAAGCTCAACAGTAATTTCAAAAACTGTCACCTGATTGTGGTTTTCTCAATCACAGTGAAATCCCTTCTTTCTGAGAATTGTAGTGGCAACCAAGTGAGTCATCTTCCTCCAGATGGGGGACAGGGCTAGCAGAACTATGATTGGCTTTAGCAGTGGCCAATGACAGTCCTCCTCCTCCTGGAAACAGGGACCACCCCTCCTAGCAGAACTGCACCCAATCTCTTCTCCATCACAAAAGCTGATGATCACAGCTACAGCAAGGTTAGAGAACCAAACAATGTTTCCCATCTTTTACAATGTGTGGGGGGTACAGTGACCCCCCCTCACTGCAGGTGCCGGAAACTCTGAAATTGGAATGCATTAGTGTCTCACCGATACTGCCCTGCACTGCTCTGCTGATGGGGAGGGAGTCGAGTTCCGGCAAAAGAGGCTTTATGTGCTGGGGTTACCTACCCCTGCTTTAGGGTATATCATAAAAATTAGTCCTGAATATATACAGTATGTATCAGTAATAACACACGTTTATTGTGCTTATATGAGCTCTATGACTACCTGTTATACTAAAATAAATATATCACTGTCATTAGCATGATCTATTGCACCATATGAAATAATATTTTGGCTTAATAGGTCTTCAGCAGATAACACAAACATTGCTAATGCTTGAATTCTCTTTGATTATTGTAATACATAATGTAAATCATATTGTGTTGACAATATTGTTTTGATGTTGAAACCTGTGGAATCCTGAATAAATAGTAGTATTTATGGGCATCCTAATGCATAATCTAACCTTTCATATGTAAATTCTAATTTATGCTGTTAATTTTAATCAAAAAATGTCGGCAAGAGAGATGGGAAATGAACTCCTAGAACAATACATTTACACCTATGTCCGTGATGGAAATTGTGCTTGCACAAAGGTGATAGGACTTTATAGTTCACTGTATGAAGTAAAAGAATGATATGATTTTAATTTAAAATGATTGTGTGGTATTGCTATTTGACATTCTAAACTGAGACAGATATTGAATATGAATAATAAAAAATGTGCTTTTGCTGAAACAGTGGGCCAAATGTCAAGCTTAACCACTTCAATACAATGCACTTTCACCCCCTTCCTGCCCAGGCCAATTTTCAACTTTCAGCACTGTCGCACTTTGAATGACAATTGTGTGGTCATGCAGCACTCTACCCAAACAAAATCTTGATCATTTGATGGTGTTTAAACCCCTCTGGGGTTTTATTTTTTGCTAAACAAACAAAACAAAAAAAATTTTGAAGAAAAAAAGTTTTTCTTAGTCTCTGTTATAACATTTTGTAAATAAGTAATTTTTCTCCTTCACTGATGTGCACTGATTAGGCTACACTGATGGGCACTGATAGGCTGCACTGATGAGGTGGCACTGATGGACACTGATGAAGCTACATTGATGGGCACTGATAACCTGCGCTGATGAGGTGGCACTGATGAGGCAGCACTGATAAGGTGGCACCGATAGGCACTGATGGGGACGCACTACTATGTAGCACTGATGGGTACTGATGGGCACTGATAGGTGGCACTGATATGCAGCATTGATGGACACTGATAGGCGGCACTGATGGGCACTGATGAGCACTAATAGACAGCACATATGAGCACTGATAGGCAGAACAGCACTTATGGACACTGATAGGTGGCACTGATGGGCAATGATAGTCACTGATAGGTGTCACTGATAGGCAGCACTGATGGGCACTGATAAATGGCACTGATGGGCACTGATGAGGCAGCACTAATAAGGTGGCACTGATGGGCACTGATGGGGAGGCATTACTACGCAGCAATGATGGGCACTGATATTTAGCACTGATAGGTACTGATGGGCACTGATAGGTGGCACTGATATACAGCACTGATGGGCACTGATAGGCTGCACTGATGGGCACTGATAGGCGGCACTGATGTCCACTAATAGACAGCACATATGGGCACTGATAGGTGGCACAGCACTTATGGGCACTGGTAGGTGGCACCGGTGGGCAATGATAGTCATTGATAGGTGGCACTGATAGGCAGCACTGATGGGCACTGATAGATGGCACTGATAGGTGGCACTGATGGGCACTGACAGGCATCACTAATAGGCATTGATTGGCATCACTGGTGGGCACTGACAGGCATCACTGAGGGGCAGAAAGTATCCGAGGAGAACGAGGAAATCCAAGAAATAAATAATGTACTGAATTTATCATCTTCAACATTGACTGACAGTGAACTTTCTTTATAGTTGAAAAGGTCTATCTTTTGCTCCTGTTTGTCAATTTGATGTACCGTCTACCATCTTGGACATTAACCATTTTATCAGAAATCTTTTGCTTAAGAAACATTTTGATTAGGGAGTTGTAGAGGCTGATATTATACCATGTGTGGCTGAACCTGATAACAGCTTAATCACGTGACTACAATTTCAACTTTAGAATGCCTACAATCTAAATTGGATGTGGATCCCATAGGATTTAGAATAGTCTCATTTCCATTTCAAGGGGTTAACTGTGTTCCCTATGTGTGTTCTAATTGTGGGGGGGTGGAACTGACAAGGGGAGGGGGCTGATCTGTGTTTTTACTTAGTAGGAGCACACGATCTGTCTCTACTCCCTGAGAGAACCCGGGATTTATGTGTTTACACACACACAGATCCTGGTTCTCGCTCTGTTGTGAGCGATCGCGGGTGCTCATCGCGCCCACCAGGCATGCGCATCGGCTCTGGGGACATGCTGTTGAAGGCACACGCGTGCCTGCTAAAGCATTTTAAAGAGCCGACATACAGCTATGACGGCTCGTGCAGGGGAGCCAACCAGCCGCAGTATAACTGCAGAAGCTAGTCCGGAAGCAGTTAATAATTAACAGATTTTGTTTAATCCAGCTGTATTTACTCTGTGCAACTTATACCTTCCAAGTGAAAGATATAACACCAAAATGTCAGAATTTTTTTTTCATTCAAAAACAGAATCACTGAATTGTAAAAAGGATCAACCCCTCCTAAAAATTACTTGTAAACTCAATCAGGAGATGGATACAATTTTTTTAAAGGCTTTATCATTGCCTAGAAGCACAGTGAAATCTATTATTAAGAAATGTAAGGTACTTGGTACAACACAGACCCTATTTCGATCAGGACATTGCTCAAAACTGGATGAAAAGGCCAGGAGGAAACTGGTCAGAGAGGCTACAAAGAGGTCTACAGCAACGCTGAAGCAGTTGCAGGAATTTATGACAAAGAGTGGTCATTGGGTGCATGTGACAATATCACAGATTCTCCACAAATGTGGCTTGTATGGGAGGGTTGCAAGAAAAAAGCCCCTCATCAAGAAAGGCCACTTGCAGTCACAGCTGAGCTTTGCCAAAACGCACCTTGAAGATTCTGAGGCCACATGAAAAAAGGTGTTATGGTCAGATGAGACTACAATTTAATTATTTGGCCTCAACACTGAATGATATGAAAATCCAATACAGGTCAACATCCAAATAACACAATTCTTACAGTAAAGCATGAAAGTGTTAACATCCTGTTATTGGGGTGTTCTTTCACTTGGATGTTATAAATAAAGTAAATACAGATGGATAAAACAAAAGCAGTGCCAGTGTTCATTTCAGGCTGTAAAGCAACAAAATGTGATTATTTTAAAGGGGGTGATTCTTTTCTATATCCACTGTATAAGGTACCTGCTGCAATTTTCAAAAACAGAATAGTCTCACATTTAGCAAACATGCTGCTTTGCAAGTAAATGTTCTAGGTCATTGCACCAATGGAAGGAGTGATAAAATAATCCAAATTAATGTATTAATTTGCACTAAAAAACTGACAGAACATTTTTTTTTGGGGGGGGGGGGGGGCAGAAACCACTCCCCTTCACTTGTGCTTCAGTAAAAATGACAACCCTGAATGTACAGAAAATAGGGCTTTGCTGTGTGAATCTATGTAGTGAAGTTAATTTCTGGACTAGGAGGGTTACTGGACAGCAGCATAATTTACTCTGATTTATTTGTATAAACTCACATCAAAGTTCCAGCACCTTTTAGATGCTTTTTTTTCTTCATGTGTTTTAAATGACAGTGATTGATTCACCACCAGTGAATGTTTGGTGAAAGTCATATTACTGCTTTACAAATAGACCACGTGATATGTGTTAGGCCCGTTTCACACTTTTGCAACTTGTCATACGACTTGGGAATGCAAAGTCACATGACAAGTCATACCCCATGATTTCCAACGAGTACCATTCATATCTTTGCGACTTAAAGTCGCACCAACTTCAGCCTAGGTTCACACTGATGTGATGCGGGAACCAGCCCGATTACAGTGCCAGTTCCTGCATTGCTCCTCTCCTTCTGCGAACCGCTGTGGGTGTCATTACATTGTTAATGATGCCCCCAGATCAGTTCACAGATCGCAGTGCGAACTGTGAACTTGCACAGGAATCAGATTGCATAGGTGAGAACACTCAAAAACACTCAAAAACAAGGTGTGAACCTAGGCTAAAAGTAGTTCCTGTACTACTTTGGTCTGGCTTTGATGCAAGTTGAGGTCCATAGACCTCAAGTTTACACAGGCATTCCCTGAAATCACTGCAAAATTGTGTCAAAATCCCACCCCCTTTTTTTTGCACGATTTTGCCGCGATTTTAGGGAATGCCTGTGTAACCTTGAGGTCTATGGACCTCAATTCGCATCAAAGTCAGACCAAAGTAGTACAGGGACTACTTTGAAGTCGGCAAATCTCCTGAAATTTTAGGCTGGAACATGCCTGACCTTCAGTACCTACAGGGGGCTTCTACATAAAGCAGATGAGCATCTAGAGATACAAACTTAGCCAGTAGGAAACCAACACTGTAGAGTCTAAATATTCAAAGTGTTTCAGTAGGTTAGCTGTTACAATTAGATTTTAGAACAGGGTATGGATCTCTATTTGAGTAAAATATTAGTCTTATTTTGAAATATAAATTTCAACAAATTCAGTGCAATCGAAATCCAAGGACAAGTACATATAAATAACTCAGTTTTATTTGGGAAGTATAAGTAATGTATGACATTCCAGCTCACTCTGCAATATGCCAAAGTAGACACTGAATGAAGCCTGATTTGTTCTGTCAAATCTATGCAAAGACACTGATGATAAACCATAATTTAATGTCAAAAACCCAGATATCACATTTTTATTTAAGATCAAGAGAAATAGCTCTGGTTTTAAAATAACCTCACACATTGACTTGTGTGTAATTTCACCAAATAACATAATACATATGTAGCTATTTTGTTAAATGATTAAGGTACAAAAATGTGCAAAAAGGATCTGTCGCAAAGAAAATTAATTTCTCATATGTCAAAAATCGAGAAAAGATGTGAAAAGCAATTTAACCACTTCCCGCCGCCATATAACAAAATGACGTGCACAGTGTGGTTAAATTATCCTGATAGGACGTCATATACCCACGTGATCAGCTGTGTCCAATCACAGCTGGTCACAAGTGTAAACAACAGAGCCGTTTCTAGGCGATCCCTGCTTCTTCTCCTCACCACATACCAATCATGTGAGGAGAGAGCAGGGATCAGTGAGTAGATAACTGTCTGTCTGCATTTATTACACCTTACTGTGCACCACATGCCCCCCCAATAAAGAGAACCTGTCACCAGTACTGTCACACAGCCCATCTGGATCTGTCACACAGTCCATCTTGATCTGTCACGCAGCACATCTGGATCTGTCACACAGCCCATCTGGTTCTGTCACACAGGACATCAGTACATCACACAGGCCCATCATTAGTACTGCCATCAGTACCATCACACAGGTCCTCAATCAGTGACCTGTCAGTACCGTCACACAGGCCCGCCATCAGTACTGTCACACAGGCCCGCCATCAGTGACCTGTCAGTACCACATTCAGTACAGTCACACAGGCCCGCCATCAGTGACCTGTCAGTACCACCACCAGTACTGTCACACAGGCCCGCAACCAGTACCTCCATCATATCCTAAAGATTTTTCAGACCTGAGGAGGCATATAACATCCTTACTATGTTGGATAATGAGAGCAGCGGGGAGCTCTCATTATCCGATTCTGGTCGGAATTCAAGTCAGTAGAGAGTAGTGAATCGGAGACCGAGTCAGGACCAAGATCAGAAGACCTGCCTACCACCAGCAGCGCTAGACCTCAGGAAGAGGAGCCCAGTACCAGTACTAGAATTACACACCCAACCCAAAGAATCTGGGCCCAGTCCTACCTTCCTGATGCCCTGGCAAACCCCTTATGGTTGCCTGAAAGCTCAGGGTCTATAATCCCCCCTTTCACTGCACAGCCAGGTGTGCAGCCCAACACTACAAATTTTTCCCAATTAGATTATTTTTATTTGTTTTTCCCAGAAGATTTGCTGCAGTATATGGTGGACCAAACAAATCTCTATGCAGAGCAATTTATTTCCTTAAACCCCAATTCATCCTATGCCCGTATGTTCCAATGGCGACGTCTCACACTAGACTAATTCAAATTGTTTTTGGGCCTTACACTTAATATGGGGCTTACAAAGAAGAATGAACTGCATGCCTCCTGGTCCACCAACCCCATCCGCCACATGCCTATATATATTCTGCTGTCATGTCCAGGACACACTATGACATTTGATTATGTGTTTCCTACATTTTAATGAGAATTCGCAGTGCGCTCCCCGAGATCATCCCAACAATGATAAATTGTATAAAATACGCCCCATAATAAATTATTTTTCCAAGCGATTTGCTGTGTTTGTCCCAGACCAAAATAATTGTGTGGACGAATCCCTTATCCCCTTTACTGGCCAGCTTCTGTTCAAACAATATATACCACGAATATCCAGCTGTGTTGCCTCTTAAGTCTAAAGGTGTCTAGAGGCGCTGGTATCAAGTATTACTATGCAACTAACGCACACAAAATATTTTTGTGGCCCACTAAATCCCCTTAGCAATTGCTGGTCAGAATAAGAATTGGGATAATTGTACTCAGTGTATCTTTGTTCATTGATCTGGTCATCCTTAGATGCTGTTCAAAAATTTGAGCACCATCTATTACTTGCCCCTATAATATTTACTATACGGATTTGGAAAACCTGCAATAGGAAATACACTCTATCTCCACCTTGCTCGCCTATGACAAATGTGTTATACAATCCTGGAATACCGGATAGTTTATTGTATATACAAATGTTACCCTGGGCGCAGACAGGTATCTTCCAATTATAACATCTTAGAAATCCAGTGTCCCCTAAGTATTGTTCTTTTGAGGAACTCCGGATTAGGAAGAAATGCCTTCCTAGACTGGCTTTTTATTTCTTCTCAGCCCTGCAAACTTCCCTAGCTCTGGACCAACCCACAAGTTTTGAAACCATCTGTGCTCAGTGGCCCTTCCAGCCTCATATACTTTCTTCCTTATGCAAAACACTTCTAGACGTTACCCCTCTAACAGAGGAATTTCATTTATATATGGAAAAATGGGGTCTAGCTCTCTATCTCTCTACCCCTCTAACATGCGGGAACAAAATCTGGGACAACTAGATGATGAAAACACAAATTATACCAAGAAAAGATAAGCATAGAGAAAGAAGCCACATATAGAGCCACAGAGATATAGAGTCTAAATGAATGCAAATCAGATATCAAAACATTTAAAATGTATTAAATGTTGGATAAAAATGACCAAATACACAAAAGCATAAAATCTATGGAAACCTCCACCATTCACCATCTAATGACAACGTTGTCATTATACAGACAAGTACAAACAGACTAACAAACAAATATAGGAACATCTTCACTACACATGTACCATAGTGTGAGCCATGAAAGCACTATGAAATGAATGTGCAATGTGGCAACACCGTAGTGCCAGGCAGTCCTTATAGGAAAATAATGAGGAAGGGCAGGAGCCTGCACATGTCAAGATCAAAAAATCAAAAGATCAAAAATTAAAGAGTCAAGGTCTGCAGTCTATGGCTGTAAGGGACATATGGCAGGAAAGGTTTAGGTGAAGCTGAATGAAAGCTAGTGAAGTTCCACCTCATAAACACTGATCTTTGTTGAAATCTGGAAAACAATAGAAGAACTGGTATCTTAACAATCAAACATAAAGCCAGAACAATTCCAGCAAAAGGAGCACAATAGGCAATAGGTATACATATATTGTTGTCTACCTTACCCAGATGTGAGGGTAGATGTTCTACAGGTGATAGAAGTAACCATAGTATGCCATGTTCAGTTATCCATTATCCATAGAGATGGAGGAAGCAATAGTGTTCAATTAAATAGGTATGAGTGCAGCTGAGTGAGGGATCACCTAATTTTTCTACCATTTCCTGTTGGGCTCATCACAGCATAAGCCGCACCAGGCTTGGAGTCCCGTCACCCAGGATGGAAGGTGAGTGACTTTGTAACCTCATCCTGAAGAAGCGGGGGTTTTCCCATAAAATGCATTGACGTCACTTCCTCTCCTCTCTTGGAACTTCTGACACGCCGTGCACCTTGCACCACCATTTGGGATTCACGGCCCAGACAATTTTTGCCACAAAAGTGCGGGACACGGCATCTTGGGTCATTGCATCCAGCGGCTATTCACTGGCCTACCTTTACTGACGTGGTTACGGAGTCACCCTCCATCCATCCTGGGTGAGGGGACTCCAAGCCTGGTGCGGTGTATGCTGTGATGAGCCCAACAGGAAATGGTAGAAAAATGAAGCGAACCCTCGCTCAGCTGCACTGATACCTATTCCATTGAACACTATTTCTTCCTCCATCTCTACAGATAACGCAAAACTGAGCATGGCATATTATGGTTACTTCTATCACCTGTAGAGCATCTACCCTCACATCTGGGTAAGGTAGATGACAATATGTGTATACCTATTGCCTATCGTGCTCCTTTTGCTGGAATTATTTTGACCTTATGTTTGATTGTTAAGATGCCAGTTCTTCTATTGTTTTCCAGATTTCAACAACGATCAGTGTTTATGAGGTGGAACTTGATTAGCTTTCATTTAGCTTCCCTAAACCTTTCCTGCCGTATGTCCCATACAGCCATAGAATGCAGACACTGAATCATTCATTTTTGATGTTTTGATTTTTTGATCTTGACATGTGCAGGCTCCTGCCCATCCTCATTATTTTCCTCTGAGGACTGCCTGGCACTACGGTGTTTGCTGCCACATTGCACTTTCATTTCATAGTGCTTTCATGGCTCACACTATGGCACACGTGTTGTGAAGACATTCCTATACTTGTTTTTTTAGTCTGTTTGTACTTGTCTGTCTACCGACAACGTTTTCATTAGATGGTGAATGGTGGAGGTTTCCACAGATTTTATGCTTTTGTGTATTTGGTCATTTTTATCCAACATTTAAATTTTTTTTTTAATTTTTAGATATGTGATTTGCATTCATTCAGACACTATATCTCTGTGGCTCTATATGTGGCGTCTTTCTCTATGCTTATCTTTTCTTGGTATAGATTTGTGTTTTCTCTATGTGCCGTCAGCCACTGAGCCCCAAGCTGCATTAGGGTGAGTAGATGTGTGTCTGGTGTTAACTCATTAGGTTGGTTTCCATGCCTTTTCTTTTTTATAACAACTAGATGATGCCAGAGGTTTCTTGGAGATGAAGGCAAGACAGAGGCAATCTGTTTCATACTGACCTTTACAGTGTCTCCAATAGACTGAACCTGTTACTTTGCCTACCTGGGTAAACTTCAGGTTTGTCTATGTTTAAAATATAATGTATTGATTGTGAAAAGTTTAATTGCCATGATCCTTTACCAAGAACAGGTACCCCTAAACTGGCTAGAAGTGCCCTATTGGGTACAATACCATTCAGAGCCTCATCACAGCTGAGAGAGTAAGCTAGGATACAATATTTTTCATACTGTCATTTCCAAGATCACACACTAGGCTATAAATAGTAGTGAACTTTCTCCTGTGAAGTTTAGTCTTTACTGAAAATAGAAACTAAGCAGCAAACTCACCAAAATAATAAATATATATATATATATATATATATATATATATATTAATAATAAATACATATATATACAGTTGAACTCCAGAATATTCATTGGACCCCACCTGCAGCATGTGCTTTCTTTTTTTAAACTAAATCCTTTATCATAGGATGATTGCCTCATTGCGTGATATAAATGGGATCCATTTTCTCTGTCCTTTGCCCACTAAGTTAAAGAATAATGTAAAGAAAAAGTGAAAAACTTGATCGTTATTGAACTACAATTTATCACTTTAGAAGTACAAAGGAATAGGTAAGAAATGATGCTGCATCAGAAAATGTTTTCATCATTACAAGTATTCTCTGAAACCTTTTTCCACTGAAAGAATTGTAAAGAAATATGATTGTAGACATTTTGTACTGATGATTCATTGGACTTCTGGCATTTCATTTTTTGAGGAATTAGAGCTGCACACTCTCTAGTAAATTTTGCGATGAAACTGACACACTTGATTTCTTGTTGTTTCTGAATATATTCTGATAGTATCAGACTTGAAAATGGAACTTTAAGCTTGCATTAAGTTATTAGAACGTATCTGGATAGAAGTTTACAATGATTTTATATTAAGCTAGGTTGTGTTTACCCTTTTTTCAGTGTGCCCTTTTAGATTCAGAAGTTAAAATATACATACATACAGATATTTTTGGTGAAATGAGAATTATGCCCCATACACACGGTGGAAAATGTCCGATCGGAGCGTGTTGTTGGACATTCCGACCGTGTGTGTGCTCCATCGGACATTTTTCATCAGATTTTCTGACACACAAAGTTTGAGAGCAGGCTATAAAATTTTCCGACAACAAAATCCGATCACGTCAATTCCGACCATATGTGGCCTGTTCCGACGCACAAAGTGCCACGCATGCTCAGAAGAAATTCCGAGACCGAACAGCTCGGTCGGGTAAAATTAGCGTTCGCAATGGATACAGCACTTTCGTCATGGTGCTATGTCAAAAATGGTTTAATACAGCGCACTCTGTTCATCTTTATAATGTGAGAAGAATGAAGTAGTTTTGCTGCTCATATTCACACAGACTTCTCACAAACTTATTTCTTTATTATTTATTGTGATTCCCTCAATATATTTTGATTTGTCACATCTGACCAATTTGTTTTTGGTTTGTTTTTAATTTTTAAAAATTTGTTTTCAAGGCTGTTTTTTGTTCAAATTTTTTTAGGCTTTTTACTAAAGAATTTTTTGGTGTGTGTTTTGTGTGTCAAGTTACCACAACACCATTGATATCTTATATTATTGAATCTCAATGAGATTGTTTGGTGTTGGTGTCCCTTGTTAATTTCACATTGTATTTTGAAATGTACCTGAGTCCTCACCAACAAACTGTCCTTTTTGAAGGAAAAAACACATAGGAGAGTATAATTGAACCAAAAATGCCTTTATTAAGGGCTTACAACCAAACAAAGAAGGAGGCAACACTGGAGAAACAGCAGAAATTGGTGAAGCCTTTGGCCCCGAGGGCACACATCAATGATTTTACTGCAAAATTGGTGGCCTGAGGAGTCCATATCTAAGGGAGTGCAGTCTGGTCCAGAAGTCCCAGAGATCCTGAAAGCAGCAGATGACATCTGTGTCCCCAGGCTGTGGTCATACAAGAGACTGCATCTTTTGTCAGACCAGACTGAACCCAGGCCATTACTCTCTGGTCTTCCTTCCACGCTTCCTTCCACGCTGTTGCTCTGGTGGTGGAGTTGTGGCAGCAGGGGGAGGAGGAGGAGGAGGATGGTCCAACTCAATCACGTCGGTCTTGGGTGTGATTTCGCCACTCACCCCCTTAGTTAGGACTTTATAAATAAGTTGCTCAAACATGAGGCGTTGACCCTCCTGCATGCACTTCAGTTTGGTGGCAGCCATGCAGGCAAAGGCCCTTTCAGGAGTGGGTAAGGCTCTGAGGGACGCAGAAGCCTCCTGAATGAGCCTGAGCGCAGAATCCTGCATGTGAGTCGCCTTCCTCGCTCTTTTGTATGGAAGGCGGAGGGGAGGAACCTGCGATTCGGTCAGGCTGCGACTGGTCCCAGGCTTCTCTTGGCTGCAACTTAGCCCCGCCTCCTCCTGGCTGCAACTTAGCCCCGCCTCCCCCTGGCTGCCAAATTCCAGAGCCTCCTCCTGGCTGAGGTCTTCCTGTGTATGAAAAAGGGACATAGTTTTAGTTTTTTATTCATCAATCACACACAATTTTCATCATGACTGTTGCAAATTGAATGTTAACAAATATAACTGATGATCATTCTGAGCCCAGCATTTTTCATTCTTGTCCCAATTATTTTTGCCCACTACTGTCTATTGATATGTAAAAAACTTTATTAAATCAGCAATTAGTGATCACTAATAACATCTAGTAAAAATCATTTATTTATTGACCAGAAATCTGTAGAACAATGCTATACCTGACTCAAGCTGGGCTCCTCCACTTCTTCCTGGCTGGAAGGCCCAGGTTGGACATTGGAAGCCTCAGCTGGGGTGGAAGGAAGAGTGGAAGGAAGAGTGGAGAGGGATTCCCTGAC
This sequence comes from Aquarana catesbeiana, assembly GCF_042186555.1. Taxonomy (NCBI): domain Eukaryota; kingdom Metazoa; phylum Chordata; class Amphibia; order Anura; family Ranidae; genus Aquarana; species Aquarana catesbeiana. The sequence continues at coordinate 814,563,456 of NC_133324.1, read as the reverse complement.
TTCAGTGTGGTCTGACAGAAATCGCAGTCTCTCATAGTACCACAGCCTGGGGACATAAATGTCATCTGCTGCAGCTCCAGATCTCTGGGAATCCGTGACCTTCTTGCGCTCCCTTAGATAAGTGCTCCTCAGGCCACCAATTTTGGTTTTTAAATAGGGGATGGTTGCTGTGGGGACCACCGGCTTCACCAACTCCAGCAGTTTCTCCAGCGCTGCCTGCCTCTTTTGTTTATGATTATAATGGGGGTGTCTCACCTGCCACAGACAGGGCAGCTCCCTGTATTTGTCTATGAACAGGGGGGGGGAAATTGTGGTCGTTGAAGCCATCCATTTTATTATCTGCAAGACACAACACAAGACAAACCCTAATGTCAGCCTAAAGTCTACTAAACTTGTGCAAATACAGGCCTCACTCTAGAAGCAGTATAGGCCCAATGTTAAATCTTACCTTTGCAATCACGATCGGCGCCTCCGTTACTCCTTCCTCCGCTCACAGATCGTACGTACTATGCACGCGTGTTATGCTTTATACACACTGTGCATGTGTGTAACTCTGCCTGCCCCTGACGTTCTTTCTAGTCTATTCCCCGCCCCTTTTTGTTCGGCGCAGTGGGGGAAAAGCACATGGCGGAGACACAGCAGGTGCGTGCTAATTATAGCATTGAGGAAGAGGGGGAGGAAAGCCCGGAGCCAGAAACATCCCGATCCAGAAGGAGACGATTTAAGGCATCAAATATGTCCTTTGGGGAGATGTTGGAGATGGTCGACATCCTGAAGAAGGCCGACTATGATGGGAAGTATGGACCTTACCCCAACCCCAATGTCAGAAAGGCCAAGATCATGGCAAAAGTGGTCAAAAGTCTGCACTGGAATTTCCGGGTATGACGATCAAAAGATCAGCTCAGGAAGCGGTGGTCGGACCTGAAATTAAGAGAGCATGAGCAGTACAGAAAGATCCGGAGAGTGTTGCAAAAAAGTAAGTAGTTGTCCTGTGTTCCTATTCTTTTTATGTTTATTACGTTCGTGCTGCTCCATGTGCTTTTCTTAACTGTTGTACAGTTTAAAATGGCAAATTTAATGTTCATGGGCACATTATTCGTTCGTATTCAACATTTTTCTTTCGGCTTATAAAACACCATTGTTTTGGCCATATGCATTTGACCACATTTTTGAGGGCCTACTTGTATGAAACTAATTTGGTTGTGTAGATGTGTTTGTTACTAGATTGAAATGCAAACTAGATTCTGTGTAAGGAGAGGACACTCAGCAGCTGTTTACACATCTGGACACTGGAACACTAGTGTGGGACACAAGAACACCCCTTTTATTAGGGGGGCCACACAGGTGCTCCAGTGTATACTATAGGGGGGTCTCCATCTGTGAAGCTTGTACAAGACAGGTAAGTATTCAAGCTTGACAAAGGACACTCAAAATTCTACATCTTGGAACTCTGCCAAAATAGACAATTGTACCCCACTTCTAAGCAATGTTTCATATTTATAGTTCTGCCATCAAATATCTGTGTGCTAAGTATACCATTTTTTTTTGCACATAGGGGAGAAAAGACTCGGAGGACACCCCTCATCCAAGGAGACCAGAGACCCCCCACCCCTGGAAGAAGGGGAAATACCCCAAACCCATGAAGAGCAGGAAGAGGAAGACGTGGTGGAAATTGTCACCACAACAGGTGAGTGTCTGCGACCACAGGCTCAGGTAAGAGATGGATGCCGGCATATTTATAATACCTGTTTTTTTTGTTTTCTCTCTTTTTAGGTGATCGTGATGTTGTGGATGCTGATCCTTTCACCTCGGAAAGTACCCAGATCCTGATCGGGGAGATCATGAGGTGTAATGTTGCTTTGGAAAACATCACGAAAAACATCAATGATGTTATTGAAAAAAATAAGAACATCATTGATGTTTTGGGGAGAGTTTAAAACCCCTACAAAGCCCTTTCTTTTATGGTGTACTACAATTGTACAATTTTTTTGCAAATTGTAGAAAAGCTAAATTTTGAAGAGGCACACAGTGTGTCAACATGTGCTATCTGCCATCACAGGAGATCAATAGACGCATTTTGGGGGTGCAACCCCTTCCTCAATAATAAAGTAGCTGAGAGGAAGGGGGTGCTCCCCCAAAACACGTCTCTTGATCCCCCGTGATGGCAGCTAGCACATGTTGACATTCGGAAATTGGTGTGCATCTTCCAAATTTGGCTTTTCAAGGGGTGACTTCACCCCATCTGAACGCAATATCAAACACAGTTCCTAAATACTCATGTCTGATATTGCCTTCGAGTTCTATCAAATGTGAACTTTGTAAGTTCAAGATTTGTGTCTTTCTTGTTTGTTTTACACATGCCTGTTTTATCTTAAAAGGACATTTCTACTTTTTCTAATGCCACCCCAAAAATTGTTATACAACAAACATGTTAGTTTGTTTTAAAAACCTTGTCAAAATGCACATGTGATTGTGCAGGTATTAAAAAGATTGTTATTAATCAAGAATGTGTGGATAATTGTCTCAACACTACAACACTTTTGGGGTGCTCTAATTGCTGTTTTCTGTGACAATGGGTGTTATTTCATTAGGGCAAATCCACTTTGCACTACAAGTGCAGTTTCAACTGCACTTGTAGTGCAAAGTGTGTTTGCCTTTAGTAAATAACACCCAACAGTGCTTTGTAAGGTTACACAATCACGCCATTTTCACGACTCGCCACATTTCTGACAGGGTCATCTAAAAAAAACACAAGCAGTAAATGTCACCAAAGATTTGCTTTTCTTTTTTTTTTTTTGATAAAGGTTTCACACATTGTCTGGCATATTGATGGCCCCCCTACCCGCAAAGAACTCAAGGTATCTTAGCCGGACATCACAGGCACTTAGGGAGGGCAAGCCAGGACGGCCACTTTCAAGCACCGTCAGGGTTGTTTCATTTATCATTCCGGCCTCAGGCCCAACTGAGCCAGCATAGTTGGCAGAATGTTGACGTAAAAAGTTATGTAGAGCACAGCACGCCAGGATAATATGATTCAGTTTACACTTCGCCATATGTATGGGTGTCAGAAATAGGCTGAACCAGCTGGCCATGATTCCAAATGTGTTCTCCACCACTCTTCTGGCTCTGGCCAGCCGGTAATTAAAAACTCTCTGGTCCGGGGTGAGGGTCCTCATCGGGAATGGCCACATAAGATGGTCCCCCAGCGCAAATGCTTCATCCGCAACGAAGACGAATGGGAGTCCTTCCACATTCTCTTCTGGTGGTGGGAAGTCCAAGCTGCCATTCTGGAGACGCCTGTAAAACTCCGTCTGGACGATTACTCCACCATCGGACATCCGGCCATTCTTCCCCATGTCCACATACAGAAACTCGTAATTAGCCGACACCACCGCCAACATCACAATACTATTGAACTCCTTATAATTATAATAGTATGACCCCGAGTTGGGTGGTGGGACGATGTGGATGTGTTTCCCATCAATTGCCCCTCCGCAGTTAGGAAAGTCCCACCGCTGGGCAAAGTGGGAGGCCACAGTCTGCCATTCCTGTGGCGTGGAAGGAAACTGTTGAGGAAAACAGAAAAAATTAGTCTTTTTGCACATAAACATGGAAAGCAGATTAGACACAAACATTCTTGGCCAACATCAAGATAACATTTATTAATGGGAATTTTTAAAGACCAAAGTATAAGGTACACCTATCATATTTCCCCTCCCCACCTGTCATGGGCCATTTCTGACATTCTAGGGGGGAGCTCTTGGACAGGTAACACTCTCCACTTCATTGAGAGATGAATGCTTAAATAATGGGTATTACTTGGAACAGCCCCTCCTTAGTTACACTATTGGCAGCCCACTGGACAGGTAAGAAGTGTCATAATACAAAGATATAAATACACACTGTACACATTTGAGCACATTTGGACATTCTGCTATTACCTATCAAGATAATAATAGGATCCAAAAACTTTAAACAGTACCATTTCAAAGTATACAGGCAGGCCCTTGCACTACATGCTTTGGGGAATTCATCCATAAATCTGACCACAAAAGAGATGGGTATAGTGTGTATGGGTTTGGCAAAGTCAGCAGATAGATGATTGAGGATAGATAGAGAATTGGTATCAGCTGACTTAGCAGTTGGGGGGAGGGAGGGTTCCAAATGATTTGGGGACCCCAAAAAAAAGCCTCTGGCACTCTGCCTGAATTTAAAGCACAAATCACATTTAAAAACATTTTAGGGGTGTTTGGGGTAAAGCACTGCTATGGAATACATTGTTAAGTGAATACATGAGGTGAATATAAGCCCAGGAGAGCATGCTGGGGAGGTAAGTGAAGGCAAATATGTATGAAGGACAAAAAAATAATTACATAAAAATCCAGCATGCATGAGAACAAAGGGGACATTCACAGCATATTACAATCATGGTAATTAGGGAATGAGGAAAGAAATACAATATATTAGCAAACATTAAATACAATAAAATGTGATATTAAAGGATAAAAATCTTACCTTAATATACTCCTTCTGCAGGACCTGGATGATGGCAGTACAGGTCTCTGGGATAATGATCCCCAGAGCCTGGGGGGAGATGCCTGTCGAGAACTTGAGGTCCTGCAGGCCTCTCCCCGTCGCCAAGTACCGCAGGGTGGCGACGAGCCTCTGCTCCGGAGTGATGGCTTGCCTCATGCAGGTATCCTGCCTGCTGATATAGGGGGTCAGCGAAGCCAACAAACGGTGAAATACGGGGTCCGTCATCCGGAGAAAGTTCCTGAAATCATCAGGATTATTCTCATGGATCTCACGGAGCAAAGACATATGACAGAACTGGTCACGCTGAAGCAACCAATTCTTGGTACATGAACTCCTCCCCACCATGTTCATGGACTGGACTTGTGTCAAGGTCAGGACCCCAACACCAAGCCCCCGCACAGCACAAACTCTACGAGGAGTACATATGCAACATGGCTAGAAAACGGTCGGCTGCTCAGAACGAAGTAACAGAACGCACTGAAGAACAGCAAGGCCTGTGAAGAGCAACCTGAAAAACAGTAACGAACGAGCAAGAACACAATGACTAATCAAAGTTACGCATAGCTTGCTGCACGCACTGAAGAGCAGATACAAACCCACAAGCACAAACTGAACAGCAGAAAACTATCTGAAAACCAGTTCGAGTCTGAAAAAGCGCGAATCGTCTCTCACCAAACTTTTACTAACACGAGATTAGCAAAAGGAGCCCAAAGGGTGCCGCGCTTGGTTCTGAACTGGCCTTTTCTAGTCTTGTCGTACGTGGTTGACGTCACCGCATTCTTGGCGATCGGAAATTCCGACAACTTTGTGCGACCGTGTGTACGCAAAACAAGTTTGAGCCAACATCCGTCGGAAAAAATCCTAGGATTTTGTTGTCGGAATGTCCGATCAATGTCCGACAGTGTGTACGGGGCATTAGGGTTATGATAATAGTGGTATGGGTATAAATCAATGTTGTACAATACTTGTTTTAAGTGGTTTAAAAAACCTTTAACTATTTAGTTATTTATGAACAAGGCGAGACATACTAATGCTTTTTACACATACAGTACTTGTTGCAGTGCTGTACAAGAAATGTATTTCATTTATACTCTTATCTCAGTATTGGCAAATCTTTGACATTGATTTGGCCAAACTCAGGTCTCCTGTAAATCTGGTCAATCTGTTTCAATCAGATTTTCACCAAAGAGCTAACAGTGCTAACTCCTGCGCTACCAATAAATATGTGCTAATATACGTGCAAAAAATCTACTGCAAACACCTGAGATGTGTTCCCACACTTAAAAGCTGAATAAATATTTACAAAAAAGCTGCTGCGCTGCTGACCAATAGTAAAACTAAGTGAAAATATGCCATATATTGTGAAATTGGGGTGATTAAACTCAAGCAGTAGGTGTGTTTACAATGAGTTGCGCCAGTCCAAAACAGTATTTTAGGGCATGGCAGCCCACTTTTATTTAAAAGCAAGTCAAAAATCATGCAGAGATGTCTTCCCACAGTGGAGAATCTCACCATCACTGCAAAGACATACCATTTAGCCTTTCTTGTAGCAGCATTATTGCTCTGAGTACCTCTGCAGGGTCTTCCTGACCATCAAACACCTTTTAGTCTTCCTGACCATCAAAACCATTCCAGTGTTTATTCACAGATGCTGTATCTTAGCTCTGCATCTTTCCTTGCAGCTCCCTAGCTGTGCTTGTCCATCCTGAACTCTCTCTCAGGCTTTGGTCTTGGTCTGTCCCAACCTGGACAGCATGGTGCATCAGCACCTCATGGCTCCATTCACACACTGATCTCCTTGTGGGGGTGGGGCCCTGAGCTCTAATTCTGGCTCCAATATGAAGCCAGCACACACCTGAGCTGTTAGTATGCCTGCTTCCCCCCAAATCTGGCTTAAACCAACATTTTACTGAGTAGCATGGGGTGAGCCCGCGACAATATGAATAAACAAATCAAAATTAACTATTCAGTGTAATTGCTGTACAACAACACTTCACAGTCTTCTTGTAAACATAATATCAATTCATTAGTGTCATGGATTGTGTTTGTGTATTCCATGACACTAATGGATTGACACTATGTTTACATGTCATGTGATTGAGCAGACATTATACGGATAATGCACATAAAAGGCATATTGCAAGTAAATAAACATAAATTAGAGAAATGAAAATTACTGCAACCTGACTTTTAAAATACTCCTTAATGTGTGTATGTATATGTAATGTTCATTACAAATTTCTAAAATTTCTATTTTGCAAAGTAAACAATTAGGAACTTGAATCCTTAGCTAAATTTCAGTTTGTGTTTTCAATATCCTAAATAGGATGTCAAATCATAACTGTTTTATCGTTTGATATATTGCATTTTGTTTGCTTAACTATGAGACTGATAATGACACATTCTACAAAGTGTGACCATATGATGCATTCTGCAAATAGTATCATACATTACTAGATTACAAAGTTATAAAGTCATTAGAACTAAACATCTTCTAACTCTTCTGTAGCAACTGGAGAGTTTTGTGAATCCAAGGAGTGCCTATGGCCTTTAGGCTTTCCTGCTGCATTTAAAAAGAATCAGATGACTGCATTTTGCTTAAGGCTGAGTTGACTTTATCTATAGTAACAACATATGCCATCAACTCTAATATGTGAATATGTCAGGGAATAGAGAAATAAAATATGAATATTTTATTATTTATTACATAGACATTTTTGTGGTTTTTGTCTTTTCGTCCCTCAATCAAACACATGTTTGAATCACATTCTAACTTTTTGGTGGATAAAATGACTAATAATACTCAAGAGTAGGCTAGCTTGTCGAAGTTTGAAAAAATTCTCAGCAAACTTTACAATTACCTGACTCCCAGAGCTACATGCTATGTGCTGCTAATTAGGTGATAGTTTTCTGGATGTCTTGCTGCTGTAAAAAAACTGATACACTGCTATACTCAAATGCTATTTCTTCCTAGATGTTTTCCTATTGCTATTAGTATCTTTGAGATAGATAGATAGATACCGTAGATAGATAGATAGATAGATAGATAGATAGATAGATAGATAGATAGATAGATAGATAGATAGATAGATAGATAGATAGATAGATAGATAGATAGTAAAGATGGGCCAAACACCCCCCCGGTTAGGTTCGCGCCAGAACTCTTGAACATTGCAAAAACTCAGACCGAACTCTGAACCCTATTAAAGTCTATGGAACCCAAACTTGAAAAATCAAAACTGATTGGCCATAAAAAGGGTATGGGGGCCTGGGTACTGCTCTGGGGGACATGTACCAATGCAAATTTAAAAAAACACATAGTTTTTAAAGGAGCAGTGATATTAATGATGCTTAAAGTAAAACAATAAAAATGAAAAATTCCTTTAAAATAATAGCACAAAATAGGTCCTTAAGCGCTAAAGCTGACACAGATTGAAAACTGTTGTCGTGCCATAATGTTATATGAAAGTGTATGAAATAGCTGGATCCCAGTGCAGCTGCTGACTCCTGGAGGACGTAGGCAACAGAAATAACACAATTGCAGTGCTCAATGGGACCGGCAATAAAAAGTAATAAATGAAGTGAACAGCAAGTTCATTTATTGGGATACACATAAAAAATTAGGAATACAGCTGGCAATGGGAACTAAAAACACAATATATAAAAACAACCCATTGCCAAAATAGAAGTACTCCAACAATAATTATAAAAACAAAACCCTCAACTCCAGAGAATAAGGGGTCATAAATAAAAATAAATAAATAGTCAGCAAGTGTGCTGGGTGTAATGTTCCTCAGTGCAGACACCATGAGTGGAATGTACCCAGATGGAAAAAGGGGAAAGAAACCACTCACTGCAGTGCAAGGGATGGCTGGATAGCCGGACTCACTATAACCTGGAGATGTCCTGTGGAGCTCATCATGGGGTTCCCGTGATCCGGCTGGCTGGACAGGTGAGCTGGAACAAGGCTTCTGGGACGGCACTGTGGACCATCCACGGTAAGTGTGAGAGCCGGAAGCCACTTGTCAGGGCAGGAGGTGAGGAGAGGCAAATGCTGAACATCACAAATATTTCACGTTTCTGGACCAATTTTATCTCCAAAAGAGAGGCACAGCCATGGGGGCCAGTTTTGCCCCTGCATATGCGAACCTGACCATGGAGTATTGGGAGGAATTAAATATATGGACTAATAACCGTTTTCCCAATACATAATCTTTTTTGGCCGTTACATTGATGAAGTTCTACTTATTTGGAGTGGTGATCCTGACCTTTTTCTTACTTTTGTTTCCCATTGTAATGACAATTCACTAGGGTTGTTGTTCACACATGAGTCCAACCGGACCGAATTAGTGTTTCTCGATCTGGTTTTGTCTCATGAGAAACATACCATCATCACTAGCAATCATAATAAGCCCACATCCGGTAATTCCTATCTCCACTACAATAGTTGCCATCATCCAATGTGGAAAAACAACATTACCAAGGGCCAATTTCACAGATTGCGGAGAAACTGTACAAAGACAAAGGACTACATGGCACAAGGTCAGCACATGCAGAAAAAATTTGAGGAAAAAGGATATCCAAAGGATCTAGTGATTGAGGCCTTTCATCAGAACATTAACCCAATTGCCAAAAAATCATAGTGAAAACAATAGGTCTCAGACAATGGTCAATACAGTAAGATTTGTATCAACTTTCAATAATAAATATAGGGCCATTACCAAAATAATACACAAACACTATAACATCCTAAAACTTGATCCTGTTTTAGCGTCCACACTTCCTTCTAGACCTCAAGTCACCTACAGATGGTCACGCACGGTTAAGAACATTATTGCCCCCAGCAAACTAATAAAACCCAACAGTAGATCTCTTCTAGATATTAGGACCTTTTTGACAATAGGACTGGTATCTTCCAGTGTCGGAAGAGAGGCTGCCTTACTTGCCAATCAGTTCCCCATGGTCACTCAGAAATAACCACCAACAGAGGCAATTCCTTTAAGATAAAACAATTCATCACCTGTTCCATCGGATTTGTTATATATGCCTTGCGTTGCTCATGTGGTTTATTGTATGTCGGTCGCACAGTGCATGCTCTACGAACCAGAATAGGCGAGCATCGCTGACTAAAGAAGAAGGGGTGCATTAAACATAGTGTCCTGCGACATTTTCGTCAGGCACATAACAAGGATTTCAGACATATGGAAGTACTTGCAATTGAGGCCATCCCTGGAGGAACCCTAACTAAAATGTGAGATTCTCCCTCCTTTGCAGAAGGGAGACTTTTTGGATATATTTATTGGGTTCCCTCTCGCCAGAAGGTCTCAATGAGGAAATTGATGTCCTCAGTGTGATAAATTAATTATAATGTCTGGAGAGCCATTTAATTCTCTTATTCTCCACCATCCATCCTCCGTTTTTTATTGTTTTTTATTATCTCTTTCGCTGATCCTTTGCAAGTGGTCTGTGGTTCCCCACCTTTCTTTCCCTGACCCATGTCCCCCCCTTTTCTATGGGTTACACTTACCAATAATAATTTTTTTAATTCTTTATCAATGGAGTTTACATATCCTTAGTACATTACCTGTCTGCCACAAATTAATTATTTTTCCATTATCCTACATTATTTCAATCATCATTTGCACATTTTATGATTATTTGTTTTGATATATATATATATATATATATATATATATATATATATATATATATATATATATATATTTACCACTTTCATACCTTTTTTTATTATTATCTTATCCCTTATTTCTCAATGTAGTATGGGTCATATATAACTTTAGTTATTGAAGTACAAGAAACTTAGTAATAGTTTTAAGGTGATTATATATATATATATATATATATATATATATATATATATATATATATATATATGTATAATGTATGTTTCTGAGTTCACAGACGGTCATTCACAGATGGTCACATTGTCTTGGGATAGGCTTTGTTAGGACCAGATAAAACCAGCTTTTTCGCGCCTTCCATCTAGCCTTTAAAAGGTCAGACAATAGAGCAGGACGGTGAACTTCGTGGAGGGACGTTAGTGCTCCCAGATCTTGAACAGACTGTCGGCTTCCAGAACTATCTGAAAATTCAGAAGTTGAGGGGTTCCCTGGATTGAATGCTGAATTTATCCTGTATTGTATCATCTGTAATACATCTTTAATCAAAGCTAAGTAAATCTCTTTTATTACATTCTTTGTTTTGTGTGTTTTAATCATTGCATTACTGACCACATATCTAAAAGGGTAAATATATAAATGAATCTATGAATAAATGTAACACAGAATTTAACCCCTTGTTACATAATGGCGCTGTGAGCAGGATATTTAACCCTTTCAGTGCTGGTTTGAAGTGCAGTGATTAATCCTAGTAATACTGTTGTGAATTGTAATGTTTTTTGACAATTGGGAAACTGTATTATTAGTGTGCACTGTGATGGGAGGTTTGTTGCTAGCTTTGCTTTGGTGGCAGTTAGTGGCAGATATGTTTAACTGGATAAAAAAAGTGAAGGGGGGAGACAGTCGAAAGAGCCCCATCTCAGAGTGGGCAGATTCTAGACGCTGGTCTACTCTGGCTCGTGAATTGATCAAGTATCAGGATGCATTTAAAGTGGAAGACCCCCGCCACTGTCTCCTGAATCTTGACTTGTTTCGATATTCAAAATCGGAACAGAAAGCTGCATCTATATTAGGATGGATATTTTTGCAGGCACTGAGACAAAAAGGGGGTAGATGGTCGAATGTTTCCACTCATTGTGTGCTTAGCGAGCCCCCGGCAAGCTTTAGATTTTTTGAGATATAGAACAGATGAGCTGATGACCGCTTTAGGTGGACGAGTGGCCCTTTCGCTGGTGCTCACATAATTGTTCTTTCAGGTTTGAAAACGATGAGCAGAAAACAGGTAGGAAAAGGAAAAATATGACCTGTATTGATGCTTAGATTATGATTACTGCAGTAATATATGTGTTGAGTTTAAATGTTGAGCTTTTTAGTTAGTTGTTTAGCTAGCTATTGGTGAGGAAAAGTTGTTGTATGGATGATATGTAAAAATGCATTTGGCTACTGATGTTTAAGAGAGTTTTTGTATGTTTAACTGAAAAGATCAGTAGTTAGCAGGAATGGCTGCAGCTTGTAGTATCTCCCCCCCTGACAATGGACAATAGTCCAGCATTTTGTGAAAAGAAGAGCTGCAGCTGTAGACTGTATTTGTGAGAGTCTGCTTGAATGAGACGATCCCTTAAGAGAGGGAGATTTCCCCTTAACCCCCCCCCTTAAAAAAAGCTTGTGCCTCTGAAAGCAGGACAGTGCTGAACATCTGAGAAATGTCGAATCATGTTGAAAAAATAACATCCTAGTTGAAATTGTTAGTTTTGTTAAAATCTAGGATTATTTGAAACAAAGAAAGTAAATGGCTGATTGATGTTAACACCCTTTAAAATCCTGAATAGCAGTCATGATTATTATAATTCTATTGGTGAATGTAATAGTGTCATGTTCTAGGATACAACACTAATGTTTTTTTTCGTTAATACAGAAGGAACCAGATCTATTCCTAGAAGTTTCGTAGATCTGTATGGTATTGAACAAGAGGTTGCAATAGAAACATCAATATGAGTTTGGTGATGTATAATGTTTGTGCACAAATGGAATGAACACCATATAATGTTCTTGTGAATTATTTCAACCATGGTTAATGACAACTTTGAATGGACGTCCTTTAATGAAAATCCACGTGGTGATAATTAATTAAGTAATATGAGCTCAATTAGGCCCCTTTTACACTGGGGTGGTGGGGGCGTCGGCGGTACAACAGTGCTATTTTTAGCGCTGCTGTACCGTTGTTCTTGCAGCGGTATTCGGCAGTTTTAACCCCCGCTGGCGGCCGAAAAAGGGTTAAAATCCCTCATACAGCGCGGCTATAGCCGCGGTATTGCCGCGGTATTGCCGCGGTATAGCCGCGCTGTCCCATTGATTTCAATGGGCAGGAGCGGTGAAGGAGCGGTGAATACACCGCTCCTTCACCGCTCCAAAAAAGCGGTTTGCAGGACTTTTTTTACCGTCCTGCCTGCGCACCGCTTCAGTGTGAAAGCCCTCGGGCTTCCACACTGAACAAACAGCGGAGGCTGTTTAGGGGCGGTTTGCAGGCGGTATTTTTAGCGCAATACCACCTGCAAACCGCCCCAGTGTGAAAGGGGTCTAAATAAGGGTAATAAAAGTGCACTCATGAATAACAGAAATAATGGCCATATGTTTTGTTGTTTGTGGAAAGTGTTGGTTAAATGTGTTTGTTGCTAACTATTTGTTACTTTCTAGGAAGGAGCTGTAATAACATCACACTAAATAATCTTTTTGTTTTGTTTAGTTCCTAGACAATATTAAACAGCATCAATCCACCTGTCTGATATGGTTTGATGTCCAAGAACTAAAGATGAAGATTACAGTCAAACTGAATCATTTATGTTGTTTTTGTTGTTATTTTTATGCAATATGCAAATGTACTGAAAGTTTTCATTGGAACTGATTGTAAACCAGAGCAGCTAATACTCTCGATGCTGCATAATAGATTTATAAGGGTTTCCTCTGATTGAGTTGAATATAAAATGATATAGAACAAATAATGTTTGAATATTGACAGCAAGATTGTTTTGATATCTGGACTGATATAATACTTGAAATGGTTTGAAGGGTGTAAGAATACCCAAACATTTACATATTGTTCTTTTCTGTGTATATGTAAGCTAAATTATGGCGGCATCTACTTCTGTATATTCTGCCATAATTATTTTGGTACCACTGTGGGAGTGTGCCTGAGGTTTTACATATAAATACATTTTTCTGCATGATTGACAGTTTAAATTTAAAGTAATCATTTTGTTTTTCAAGGAAAAAAAAAGTACTTATGTCTACTTATAACTGTACATTTAGGTTAATATTATTGCACTGAACACAATTTTTAAGTCTTTCAACATGAGGTGTTCTAGTGGTATATATATGGTCAGTTATATCTGACACTCAGTGATACTTTGACCACCCTGTTCTATACACCTGATTGAGTTTTCATAAAATTTTCTTGGTAAAGAAAAAGAGTTATAAAATACGTTCTCAGGTTGTGTTTTCCTCAATTCTCCTTGATTGCTTGGGGTGGGACTGGCATGTAGAATACAGTGACACATATGCATGGGCATATTATATGCACATATTGGGATCAGTGTAGACAAGAGGCGGTTAGCCTGCCAGAATGTCTTTAGAGTGTAAAAGGAGATCAAAGTGCATAGAGGAAACACACATGAAGTAGTTTAAAGTTGGGCCTATAATTTGAGACAGAGTAGTGTATAGTTCAGGTGGGGGATGAGTAAGATACCTGTAATAATATTTCACCTTTAATGTAGAAAGCTGAATTTTTCAGTGTTAAGACAGGTCACTAATGATTATCGATTTGCCTGTTCAGACATCTATAATGGGCTATATGGGCATTGTTGTTAATTAAGGAATGTTGGACTGACATATTTGGTAACACACCTGCCATGATGTCAACTAGAAGCATATTGGAGAAAGAAGACAAACACTTTTGACAGCAGCAACGGTCTATAAAGTCTTTACCAATGATCAGCAGCTGAACTGTTGGTGCAAGTTCCACCTGTTCTGAGGGTCAAGTACCTGAACTGTTCCATCCGCTATCATGGTTAAGTACCTGAATCTGATGGTGAAGTACTTGAACTGTTTTATCTGCTCTGATGGTCATGTGCCTGAACTGTCTGTAAAAGTTCCAGCTACTATGTGGTTATGTGCCTGTACGTCTATGACTTGTGAGCTGCAATAGTCTGAAGGATATGGACTTTGTATTCTACAGTTCTTTCAGTTCTACAGTGTTGCAAGTGTTATGCTGCAGCTGTGATCTGGTAACCGGATGTCTAAGATTCTGCTGTCCATCAAAACTCTTGGAAAGGAAAGTTTGATGCTCATGCCTGTACTTTCAAAAGGAAGTTTGGTGTTATTCTGTTAGTCTAACATATAGTTGTTTTTATAAGCCTGGACATTTTTTATATTTTTCAGCCCTAACATAGCAGAATGAGATTTCCTGGACAGGTAAATCAGACAGAGAAAGTGGGTCAAGAGATAGAACTTTAGATAAATAAGACGAGGTGTGGAAGGATGTAAAACTGTTATACATTGATTTACACGTGGAAAATACCCAAGGGGTGGGATATATGGGACCATATTTAATAATGAGGAGTGTTTCGCATACATACTTATAATACTGGAAATGTGAAGGATGACATTAATGAAGTCAGAAATGTTTATATTGGAGTACAAGCGAAAGGACTACCTTAAGTAGAACATCTTGATATATCTATAAGTAATCCTGAGTATTATAAATTAAACTAAGAATCTTGTAAGTCAAGGGGTGGAATGTAGTATGGGTCATATATAACTTTAGTTATTGAATTACAAGAAACTTAGTAATAGTTTTAAGGTGAATATATATATATATATATATATATATATATATATATATATATATATATATATATATATATATATATATATATATATATATACATATTTCTATATATGTATAATGTATGTTTCTGAGCTCACAGACGGTCATTCACAGATGGTCACATTGTCTTGGGATAGGCTTTGTTAGTACCAGATAAAACCAGCTTTTTCACGCCTTCCATCTAGCCTTTAAAAGGTCAGACAATAGAGCAGGACGGTGAACTTCGTGGAGGGACGTTAGTGGTCCCAGATCTTGAACAGACTGTCGGCTTCCAGAACTATCTGAAAATTCAGAAGTTGAGGGGTTCCCTGGATTGAATGCTGAATTTATCATGTATTGTATCATCTGTAATACATCTTTAATCGAAGCTAAGTAAATCTCTTTTATTACATTCTTTGTTTTGTGTGTTTTAATCATTGCATTACTGACCATATATTTAAAAGGGTAAATATATAAATGAATCTATGAATAAATGTAACACAGAATTTAACCCCTTGTTACACTCAATCATCAGCTAATCATTTTTTTTTATTATTTTTTTGCACTGGTATTCCGGTTCTGTTTTATTTATTCATCTATTACAATACATTTCTATTTGTTTTTTTCTAAGATTGCTATATATTCCTGGCATTTACTTTTATGGGTTTATATAATTTATGTACATCTGCAATTCAATCCTTACCTGTACATAAGGGGTTAATGTCACAAGAGCTGACATTTTCCTCCCCTCTCACACCCAGCAGCCTATTTATTTTTTTGCTCTTGTTGTCAGCGCCCGTGACTTTGACAAAGCGCAGGTGCGCAAAACTAGTCAGTCACGGTCGCCTCGGCAACTCTACGAAGCTCACGGAGCTAATGATCCACCCAGCTCCCACCCAGCATTTGCCTCTCCTCACCTCCTGCCCTGACAAGCGGCTTCCGGCTCTCACACTTACCGTGGATGGTCCACAGTGCCGTCCCAGAAGCCTACTTCCAGCTCGCCCGTCCAGCCAGCCGGATCATGGGGACCCCATGACGAGCTGCACAGGACATCTCCAGGTTATAGTGAGTCTGGCTATCCAGCCATCCCTTGCACTGCAGTGAGCCGTTTCTTTCCCCTTATTCCATCTGGGTACATTCCACTCATGGTGTCTGCACTGAGGAACATTACACCCAGCACACTTGCTGACTATTAACCACTTATTCTCTGGAGTTGAGCGGTTTTGTTTTTATAATTGTTGGAGTACTTCTATTTTGGCAATGGGTTGTTTTTATACATTGTGTTTTTAGTTCCCATTGCCAGCTGTTGTTCCTAATTTTTTATGTGTATCCCAATAAATGAACTTGCTGTTCACTTCATTTATTACTTTTTATTGCCGGTCCCATTGAGCGCTGCAATTGTGTTATTTCTTTAAAAATAGTGCCTGGGAGGTCCAATTAGTCTGCCTGTAAAGTGGCACATCTGTACTGTGTATAGAACCTTCTGCAGCAAAACTTTTACAAAGAAAAAATTACATTTAAATTGATTTTCCTTGCAAACTTTCTTTATTTTGTAAACAGCGGCATGGGGTGCCAGTCTGTATGATGAGGCCACAATTTAATGCACCCAGAACAAGATTAGAGATTTTTTCAATTAATTCAGGTGTCTTTGGCAAACTTTGGATGGAAATAACAAAGTTTTGCACCACAATGAGCAAGCCTTATGTGAGGAAGCCAAATTATAGTACACTTAGGCCAAGATTAACAATTATTTAAATAAAGTCTGGTGTCTCTTTCACAGACCTTGGATAGAAATAACAGGTGTGTAAAAATTGGTATTTGGGTGTTGTTGGCGCCTTCACACAGTAACCCTATAGACATACTCTGGATGAAAGAATTGGCTTAACAGTAAAAAAAATGTAATTTTGATCTCCCAATGAAACAGTTGTGGAAAATGTGGCCTTTGGGTGTTGGTGGTGCCTTGACACCGTAACCCTATAGAGGTACTCTTGATGAAAGCAAGAATTGCTTTTTTTTTTGATTTATTGAAAGCAAGAATTGGCCTTGCTGTAAAAAAAATTAATTTGTTGCCACAGTCAAACATGTGGTGCCATCACACCATAACCCTATAGAGGTACTCTTGATGAATGAAAGAATTGGCCTCGCTGTAAGATGCCAAAACATTAAGTAAGATGCCAAAACATTTCCATCCACATGATGGTTCAGAGATGGAATGGCTTTATGTGCAAAGAAATAACAACTGGGAACCTGTCATTGTGGCACAGCAAATTCTGCAAATTTACTGAAGGGGGCAGAATCCATCAGACGGAAAGGCAGGAGTTGTAAAGCCAGCAATTTGGACAAGCTGGAATTTAGAGGCTGGGAATGTGGGTGACAGGGAGTGTATTTTTTTTTTTTTGATGCAATAGTTGGAGCAGAAAAATGTGCCTGAAATACTCTACAGCTGGTGGTGTGCTGCTGGCAGATGTGTTGCAAGGACCTGTGACACCCTTTGCTATACCATCATCACTGTCAGTGGAGGCTGCTTAGAGGTCATGAGATATAGTGGGGGTAGACATGAAAGGTGAGGAGTGAGAAGGAGGAGAATTGTGTCCCTCGTGGTGGGAGGTTAAATGTCTTGTCAAGCATGTGGTAGCCAAATGGCTGGTGTTTTTGCCACGCTTGATCTGCTTGTGGCAGAGATTGCAAATTGCAACAGTGCGATCAGCTGTAGATGTGCTAAAAAAGGCCCACACAACTGAGCTGTGGGAATTGGCCCGGCAGATCACAGCTCCACAATCTGATGGAATAGGGTGGCTGCTCCTCACTCTTTGTTGATGGCTGCCAATGGGGGACACCCTGCCTCATTGGGGTTGTGCCTCCCCCTCACGTTCTTCCTCTGCTCTATCTGGCACCCAAGTCACAATAGTGACCTCATCATTATCATCCCCTCCATCCTCATCATCAAGAACCAACTTGGCAATACACTGCACCTGGGGGAACATGACTGCCAATTTGTTTATCAGTGTTCTCCCCTCTCTGTAGGCACATGTTACTCCCTTCCTCTACCTCAGAACCAACATCATAATCAAGTGATGTCTGTGCATCCCCAAGAAGCAAGTGGCTGATGCTGTGTTCAAATAATTCTGCTGACTCCTCCATTCATGATGCTATGGCTATGGACAAGGAGGCAGAATAAGCCACTCTGGTAAACATGTACAATTTGTGTAGTTCTGAATTTGTTTTTTAACTAATTGAGGCAAATTTGTTATTTTGGAAATATCCGAATTTCCGAATTCTCGAATTTCCAAATTTTTCCCGAATATTTGCAAATTCGAAAATTCAGGAATTTCGAAATGCGAAAACTCTAAATTTCAGAAATTGGAAATTTAAAAATTTCGGAAATGTGAAAATTCAAAATTTCAGAACATCAGAAATTCGGAAATTTGGAAATTCGGAAATCCAAAAATAAGAAAGAAAATCCAAAAATTCAAAAGAATGAAAATCCAGAAATAAGAACCAAAATCCAAGAATTCTAAAACTCGAAAATTTGAAAATCTGAGATAACTAACTAATAATAACTTAACTATTACTAACTACTAAATTATCGGTATTGGAATTTCCTTTCAGTGAACGTAACAAATACGAATTTATCTGAAGTTATGAATTATCCATAATAACGAATGCCACATCTAAAAGAATGGAACATAACAAATTAATAATAATAAATAATAATAATAATAAAAACGTATTATTATTATTATTTATTATTATTTTGTTCTATTCCATTTGTTTAGATGTGGGATTCATTATTTCGGATAATTCGTAACTTCAGATAAATTTGTATTCGTTATAAATTAGTTACAAATTTGGCTGTTCATTAACAGCCAAATTTTGAAAGGAAATTCCAATACTTATATTTTAATAGTTAGTTATTATTAGTTAGTTAGTTAGTTATTATTTTGAATTTTTGGATTTTCAGATTTTCGTTTTTTAAAATTTTCGGATTTTTCTTTCTAATTTTCGGATTTTTGAATTTCTGAATTTTTTATTTCACAAATTTCCGAGTTCTCGAATTTTCAAATTTCAGAATTTTCGAATTTCAGAATTTTCAAACTCCAAATTTTCGAATTTCTGAAAAAAACAAAAAACGAATGGAACGAAAATGAAAATGAACAAATTTTTTTCGGCAGTGCACATGTCTACGCTCTGGCAGCTGTGGTGGACTGCACACTAGTGTTAGCTTGGATCATAGAGGATCAGAAGGATAAGGATGGTTCAGTAAGCCAGTCCACCACCTCTTCTGCATGGTGTGGCTGGATAGCACGGGCAACATCACTAAACAAAGACAAACGTGCCTTGCCTAAGGACGTCCACCTTTGCCTGTGGACACTGACGCTGCTGGACCCATCATAACACCATGGAAATGTTTGCCTCTCCTTGTTGGCCTTCCAGACATGATGGGGGGGGGTTAATACCCAAACTTAATAGAAACTGGGAAATGTGTGATTGGATGAACAGAAATTTAAAAACTATAAAAAAAAGGGGGAACATCAGTGTTACAGTCAGAAAAACTGGGGCTGACATTTTTACAAAAGGTTGGCAGGCAGGGGACAAGAAAAAAAACACGCAGCAACCGTAAAAAAAGGGTATACTGCACTGTATACAGCACTAATTGTTATGTAATGCTATGTTAAAAACTGCATTACACTAACACACTACACTGACAATACACTATAGTCACACTCCACTGACACACTACACTATACTCACACTATACTCACTCTATGCTCACACTATACTGACACACTACACTGACACTACACTATACTGACACACTATACTAACACTACAACAACACTACACCAACGCTACACTAACACTACTCTGCACTCAGAGTCACAATAAGTTAACACACTAACTTGCTAGTAGCAAAATTGTAATTTATTTTTGTGTTTGTAGGTTTCCTGTAAAAGTTCCACTTTCAACCCCAAATCCAAAAACATCCCAACTGGACTCAGTTTGTCTGTTTATTTGTATATATATATATATATATATATGTTTATTTGTCTCTCATAGAAATTATAAGCTCTATCAGGTTCAGGACCAGGGCTGCTGTTAGAAATCATGGGGCCCTGTACAGGCAGCTCCAGCAGTATGAACAAACCACTCATTCATGCACCCAAAATACCTGTGACAATGAGCCCTTAATTATGTTTTCATTTATTTACAATGTTAGTTTTTATTTTTTTTACATTTTTTGAACAGCCCTGTGAGTGTTGGTGAAATATCAGGGGTCTAAATAATCACCCAAAGTCTCATTTTTGAGACAGAGAAAGAGATTGAGGACACAAACTCCAAACTCCAGCACCAGCTGCAGAGTGAAAGAATAGGAAACACTCTATACAGAGGATCTCTGTTCTTTCTCAAACGTAAGCATTGTAAACACAGGGAGGGCCACAGGGAGACTGGTTCCAGTAAGTGTTCTCACACCTGCTTCTCTGGACGCCCCTGTTGAAACAGGAGGGCAGGTTCTACCCTCTTTATCAGTGGCCCTGGTTCGGACTGATGTGAGTAGTTGACATTCAACTGGTAAGTACTAGGAAATATGTACTTACTATATCAATGAAATAAATACATTGTTACTTTATGTCCACAGTCACTTCATTTTGCATCCAGACCTAGACTAAGAGATGTTATTGTGTGACTTCCAGGGCAACATGAGAAAAACACAATTCCTTAAACACATGCTTGGAAGATGCCTTTAAGCCATATGTGGTGTTATGGAAGAGTATAATTCTCACAATAAGCATCAGCAGCAGTGTATTTTGGCATAACATATTTTGTTGGTTTAATTGTTTTTTTTTTCAAAATGTTAAATATAGCTTACCTTATACCTTAATACAGCAGCAGCACTCAAATGTTACCCTTTTTACTAGGCCACAATTTCAGAGACAATGTCTGGGTAATTTTCATCATAAAATAAACAACACAATATAATATTTTATAATTTAAAATAAAAAAACACAAAAAAAACCCACAAAAAAACACATCCCTCAGAGAGAATACATGTAAGCATCTTTAGTGCCCTGCAGTTTCAGCTGGAGACACTTAGCTTTTAATCTTCTGATTTATAATCAGAGAGTACTATTTCACAGAAAAAGCCAGAAATATTGTACTGATGCTATGCACAGTATTTATGTACTTTTACTAGGCCACAGTTTGACAGTGAGACACCAGGCAACGTTTAACTCAGAAATCAACATTAGATTGTAATTATTTCACAGAAAAAAAGCCAGAAAAGTTTCGTACTGACTCTATGCACAGTACTTAAGCACTTTAGCTATGCCACATTGTGACATAAAGAGACAAGGTGGCTTTTAATCAACAAGTTACCGTATTTATCGGCGTATAACACGCACTTTTTTCCCCTTAAAATCAGGGGAAAATCGCGGGTGCGTGTTATACGCCGATCCCCTGCGATCCTGACCTGTCAGAATTAAAAAATCGCTGACCCGATTTGAAAATGGCGCCGCCGGCGCCGAAATACACAGTGCCGGTTCTCGGCGGCTTTCGGTTTCACTCGAGCGCCGCCCGAACCTAGCCGAGTATACTCGGCTAGTTTCGGATAGCTCCGCTCACCGTCCGAGTGGAACTGAAAGTAAACGAGAGCCGCCGAGAAGAGCCGAGGACCGGCTCTGTGTATTTCGGCGCCGGCGGCGCCATTTTCAAATCGCGGTCGGCGATTTTGAAGCTCACAGGCTTCAGCAAGGCTGGACTGGGGCAAGGCTGGACTGGGGCAAGGCTGGACTGGGGCAAGCCTGGACTGGACACTGGGGAAGGCTGCACTAGCAAGGCTGCACTGACATGGCTGCACTGACATGGCTGCACTAGCAAGGCTGCACTGACATGGCTGCACTGACATGGCTGCACTAGCAAGGCTGCACTGACATGGCTGCACTGACATGGCTGCACTAGCAAGGCTGCACTGACATGGCTGCACTGGCAAGGCTGCACTGGCAAGGCTGCACTGACATGGCTGCACTGGCAAGGCTGCACTGACAAGGCTGCACTGACAAGGCTGCACTGGGCAAGGCTGGACTGGGGCAAGGCTGCACTGAGAAGGCTGCAATGATGGGCATTTAAATGTAAGTTTTTTTCCCTTCAACTTCCCTCCTAAAAGTTTTTTTTCCTTAAAATTCCCTCCTAAATTGAGGTGCGTGTTATACGCCGGTGCGTGTTATACGCCGATAAATACGGTAATTATTTCACAGATAAAAAGGTTAGTAACATATTGTATTAATTCTATGCACAGTTTTTAAGCAAATTTACAAGTCAGCATTTTCACATGGAGACATAAGGCAGGTTTTTCATCAAGAAATCAGTAATAGAGTGTGTTTACATATGTTCACAGAAAAAAAGCCAGCAAAATAGTACCAACTTTACTAGGCCATATTTTGACAGGGAGACGCCATACAGCTTTTACTCAAGAAATAAACCTAAAAATATAATTATTTTGCAGAAAAAAAGACAGCATAATATTTTACTGACTCCAGGAACAGTAGATTTGGACAGAGAGATAACTGGCAACTTTTAATCAAAATGACAGTGTATCATTTTGGAGAAAAAAAAATTCTGACTCCATGTACACTATGTAAGCAGCTTTTACTAGACCACTGTTGCACAGGGGAACAACAAGCAGATTTCATTTGGTTCAATTATTCAAAAATCATAATTAGAGAGCACTATTTCAGAAAGACAATACCCACAAATATTTTTGATTGTCAGAGCACTGGAATAGACATCACTTTAGACGACTCAGAAATACCCTGCATCATACATTGGACATTTAGCAGCAGAGGCGCAACTATGAAAACATTATGTGTGGCAGCTGTTCACTAAAATAGACCACAAACTTTGAAGAACAGTGCAGTTTTGATCCTTCAGACAAAAAATAAAAAAACATTTTACAGCTGAAGTCCAGCTGCAGAAAATGTAAACATTGCACATTTACAGTGCCAGAGCACCAGAATAGGACAGGATTTAGAAGCTGTTAGTGATGGCAGACCAGCAGCTATGGTAGCAGCTACTTATGGTGGCAGACCAGCAGTGGTGGCAAGAGATGGAAATGACAGAAGATGAACAGAAGTAGAAGGAGCTAGTGATGGTGACAGGCTAGCAGAAATGACAGGATATACTAATAGCGGCAGGTCAGCAAAAATGGCAAGGGATGATAATGGCAGCAGGCCAGAAAATGTGGAAGGTGCTGGCAATAGTAGTAGAGGAGCAGAGCTGACAGAAAATGGTAATGGTGACCAACGAGCAGCGTGAGCAGAAGATGGTAATGGTGACAGGCCAGCAGTGGTGGAAGGAGTTAATAATGGTGGCAGACTAGCAGTGGTGGAAGGGGTAGGTAATGGTGGCAGGCCATTAGTGGTGGCAAGATATTGGTGTAATGGTGTAGGGTATACAGTAATTACTTTCTGGGGCCAAGATTACAGGAAAAACATTTAGCCATTTGCATTAGCTGCAGGGATTTTGTAATCATTGCTGATCCAGAACTGGTTCATTTTTATGATTAGTCAATTGTGTCTCTCTTGCACAAAATCACTCACTGCACTGAATGCTCTCTCGAACAACAGGCTGGCTGCAGTACGACCCAATAGCTGCATTTCATACTGTGTAAACTCTGATCAGTGGTCCAACCTGCAAACCCAAAAGTCAATGGGGTCCTCAGTTTCAGGGGTGTCTGCATCAGCCCTGGACCACAGGTAATCTGAGGTCATAAGGCTTGGGCACTGCCTGCAACTTCTGTGTCACAGTGTCCTAAACAATCTTACCCCACTCATTTACAAAGTGTAGTGTTAGGAGGAGTGAAACATACTCCTGGAAGCCTGCAACAGGCCCTCCTCCTCACCATTGCTATGCTAACTCTAATTCTCCTCATACTCCTTCTATGCCTGTTGCTGTCTCTGCCTCACATAGATTGAGTCAGTAGTCAAAGGATCCTGCTGACTGAGAAAGAAGTAAGATTGTATATCCTAACCCCTTCCTTATCACAGCCCACCACTTTGGTCATGTCTCTGAGTAGATGGTACATGTGCCTTAAATCAGAAGCTATTTATATGCTGAAAATAACCTCATATCCCCTCAGCCCCTTGTCCAGTACCTACACAAATACTTGTTGACATCCCACTGTTACAGGTGCAGCTGTTGCCACATGGTCAACGTCAGGTTCCATAACATGTGTGTATCACATATTAGATGGTTGACAGGCATCTTGTGTTGCTGTGTATTTCTGTTCCAATATATTTGTTGTGTTTTTTGGAAATAAACAAGAGATTAATAAACAAGCTTGTTAATCGCCCATGCAGGGGCTAGAAAATTGGTAAAATTTACCAAGGAACAGTAATGATCATATTTATACTTAACCAGAGCAAATTTAGGGGATGTTACCAAAAAAAAACCACTGTAGAAAATGCCATGTCCCCAAACTCTACACGTCGTCCCCGGAGGGGAGGCTCTTCTCCTGCAACCCCCCCGACCCATAGGAGGCAAAGGCATGTACAGAAATAGTAAGAAACTAGAGAGAAGGCAAGGAGAGCAGAAAGGCAGGAAGAGAAGGTCGTAGGTAAGAGAGAAGGAGAGAGGGGGAAAGGGGATAACTCGGATTTGGAAGCCTCACATGTAGGGATGAGCTTCGAGTTCGAGTCGAACTCACGTTCGACTCGAACATTGGCTGTTCGCAAGTTCGCCGAACAGCGAACAATTTCGGGTGTTCGCGGCAAATTCGAATGCCGCGGAACACCCTTTAAAAGTCTATGGGAGAAATCAAAAGTGCTAATTTTAAAGGCTAATATGCAAGTTATTGTCATAAAAAGTGTTTGGGGACCTGGGTCCTGCCCCAGGGGACATGGATCAATGCAAAAAAAAGTTTTAAAAACGGCCGTTTTTTCAGGAGCAGTGATTTTAATAATGCTTAAAGTCAATCAATAAAAGTGTAATATCCCTTTAAATTTCGTACCTGGGGGGTGTCTATAGTATGCCTGTAAAGGGGCGCATGTTTCCTGTGTTTAGAATAGTCTGACAGCAAAATGACATTTTGAAGGAAAAAACTAATTTAAAACTACCCGCGGCTATTGCATTGCCGACAATACACATAGAAGTTCATTGATAAAAACGGCATGGGAATTCCCCAAAGGGGAACCCCGAACCAAAATTAAAAAAAAAAAATGACGTGGGAGTCCCCCTAAATTCCATACAAGGCCCTTCAGGTCTGATATGGATATTAAGGGGAACCCCGGCCAAAATTAAAAAAAAAAAATGACGTGGGGTTCCCCCTAAATTCCATACCAGACCCTTCAGGTCTGGTATGGATTTTAAGGGGAACCCCGCGCCAAAAAAAAAAACGGCGTGGGGTCCCCCCAAAAATTCATACCAGACCCTTATCCGAGCACGCAACCTGGCAGGCCGCAGGAAAAGAGGGGGGGACGAGAGTGCGGCCCCCCCCCTCCTGAACCGTACCAGGCCACATGCCCTCAACATTGGGAGGGTGCTTTGGGGTAGCCCCCCAAAACACCTTGTCCCCATGTTGATGAGGACAAGGGCCTCATCCCCACAACCCTGGCCGGTGGTTGTGGGGGTCTGCGGGCGGGGCGGGGGGCTTATCGGAATCTGGAAGCCCCCCAGATCCCGGCCCCCCCCTGTGTGAAATGGTAAGGGGGTTCTTACCCCTACCATTTCACTAAAAAACTGTCAAAAATGTTAAAAATGACAAGAGACAGTTTTTGACAATTCCTTTATTTAAATGCTTCTTCTTTCTTCTATCTTCCTTCATCTTCTGGTTCTTCTGGTTCTTCTGGCTCTTCTGGTTCTTCCTCCGGCGTTCTCGTCCAGCATCTCCTCCGCGGCATCTTCTATCTTCTTCTCCTCGGGCCGCTCCGCACCCATGGCATTGGGGGGAGGCTCCCGCTCTTCTCTTCTTCTTCTCTTCTTCTTTTCTTCTCTTCTTCTCTTCTTCTCTTCTTCTCTTCTTCATTTTCTTCTCCGGGCCGCTCCGCAATCCATGCTGGCATGGAGGGAGGCTCCCGCTGTGTGACGGCGCTCCTCGTCTGACAGTTCTTAAATAACGGGGGGTGGGGCCACCCGGTGACCCCGCCCCCCTCTGACACACGGTGACTTGACGGGACTTCCCTGTGACGTCACGGGGAATGCCACAGGGAGTAAATGAGTAGAGTGCTTACCAAAATATGCAGCGTCCAGACTGAGTGTAGGAGAAATAGTGAGAGGGAAGTTGCCATGCTGACACCCCCAGCCTTATATCCGGACATCCGCCGGGCTCTCCGCCCCTAACGTCATGCGTCAGGTGGGGCAAAGGGGATCGTAACGCACCCGCCGCAAAGAGGCAGGCACTCGCGATCCCCAGCCCCCTTCAGGATGACACATCCCGCCCATCAGAAAGGGGGGGCCGCTGTAATGCAGACATCCCCAGGTGGGCGTGGAAAGGCATGACGCCGATGCACTGGTGGCCCCGCCCCTCCGGAAAAACCTGATGGGCGGGATGTGTCATCCTGAAGGGGGCTGGGGATCGCGAGTGCCTGCCTCTTTGCGGCGGGTGCGTTACGATCCCCTTTGCCCCACCTGACGCATGACGTTAGGGGCGGAGAGCCCGGCGGATGTCCGGATATAAGGCTGGGGGTGTCAGCATGGCAACTTCCCTCTCACTATTTCTCCTACACTCAGTCTGGACGCTGCATATTTTGGTAAGCACTCTACTCATTTACTCTTGCATAATTACCTGCACTCCACAGCGGACCTATCCCCACTTGCTGCTTTTGATTGATTCCCTTTATTACACTGTGTTTCTTTCCACACGAAAATACTTCTCTAGTTCATTACACCATCAACTAATTTGTCCTCCTCTTCACTCTGTTTCATCTTTCCCCCCCCCCCCCCCCTTTCACTTTCTCTTCCTCTCTCCCCTGGCCCTGTTCTTCCCTCCTTTTTTCTTTCTTCTTTCTTCTCCTGCTTGTCTTTTCCTATCATCATCCACCTCACTTCCCCCTGCTTTCCCCTCCTCCCCCTTCACTCTCTTCCCTCTCTCATCCACTCTTCTACCTTGTACCCTCCTTTTTCCCTCTGCTCTGCGGGACACCTTATGCATATCATGCAAGCAGTACATATGTATATCTCTATGACAATACCAAGGTCACTACTTTAGATCTTGTCTATCAACATATCTTGTATTTCATGTCACGATATACATTTCATACTTATTTACTTTTTAACTATATATTACCACATGTTTACATTCCATACAGAGAGCTGCCCTGCAGTACATTTGGGAACAATCTGGGTTTACGCCCTCTTCTCTTCTCTTCACTCTGCCATGCTGCCCCCCCCACGCCTGGCCCCGGTCCTCTGGTTGGTTCCTCGGCCCCTTCAGCTCCCGGGGGAGATGCTCTCCGCCGACCTGTGCTTGGGTTATGTGTTTGTAGCCTTGGTTTTACTAGTAAGTATGGGATGACCGGTTCTGGCTTCTTGCTGTATCCCTTCACAACCGCTACTCTAATTACTTTATCTGTATTTACAGACAGCAGCTATGCACATCAGCCCCTGATGAAGCGAGGAAAGCTCGCGAAACGCGTCGGGTTAGAGATGTACTATGCATACCTGTATTATATGTATTACTATTTATTCATGGCTATGTTTTAGGAATATCATGCAATGTTGCTGTTTTATGAACCTGTTTCACCCATGCCTATACCCTATTATGGATTATGCTGCTGTATTCAATAAATACTTGTACCTTTATATTTGTCTACCCTTTGATCACCATTTACACCTCATTTAAAGTCCCGTGGGCGACTTTCATTTGCTTTTTTCTGATATTAGGGATGGAGGTGTTTTATGTTAGGGGTCAGTTCCCAGACTTTCCTTATAAAGAAGAAAGAAGAAGCATTTAAATAAAGGAATTGTCAAAAACTGTCTCTTGTCATTTTTAACATTTTTGACACTTTTTTCGTGAAATGGTAGGGGTACTTATGTACCCCCTTACCATTTCACACGGGGGGGGCGGGATCTGGGGGTCACCTTGTTAAAGGGGGCTTCCAGATTCCGATAAGCCCCCCGCCCACAGACCCCCACAACCACCGGCCAGGGTTGTGGGGATGAGGCCCTTGTCCTCATCAACATGGGGACAAGGTGTTTTGGGGGGCTACCCCAAAGCACCCTCCCAATGTTGAGGGCATGTGGCCTGGTACGGTTCAGGAGGGAGGGGGGGCCGCACTCTCGTCCCCCCCTCTTTTCCTGCGGCCTGCCAGGTTGCGTGCTCGGATAAGGGTCTGGTATGGATTTTTGGGGAGACCCCACGCCGTTTTTTTTTTTTTTTTTGGCGCGGGGTTCCCCTTAAAATCCATACCAGACCTGAAGGGTCTGATATGGAATTTAGGGGGAGCCCCACGTCATTTTTTTTTTAAAATTTTGGTTCGGGGGTTCCCCTTTGGGGAATTCCCATGCCGTTTTTATCAATGAACTTCTATGTGTATTGTCGGCAATGCAATAGCCGCGGGTAGTTTTAAATGAGTTTTTTCCTTCAAAATGTCATTTTGCTGTCAGACTGTTCTAAACACAGGAAACATGCGCCCCTTTACAGGCATACTATAGACACCCCCCAGGTACGAAATTTAAAGGGATATTACACTTTTATTGTTTGACTTTAAGCATTATTAAAATCACTGCTCCTGAAAAAACGGCCGTTTTTAAAACTTTTTTTTGCATTGATCCATGTCCCCTGGGGCAGGACCCGGATCCCCAAACACTTTTTATGACAATAACTTGCATATTAGCCTTTAAAATTAGCACTTTTGATTATTCATGTTCGTGTCCCATAGACTTTAACGGTGTTCGTGTGTTCGAACAAACTTTTTTCCTGTTCGCATGTTCTGGTGCGAACCGAACAGGGGGGTGTTTGGCTCATCCCTACTCACATGTAGAAATCAGACAAGACCCAAGCAGGACGATTGGAGTGATGGGAACTCATAAGAGATCCACGGTTCCCAAACGTTGAGAAATTTGGCGAGTGAGTCATCCACAATACTGGATATTCATTCCTAAAGCATCATAGCGGTCATTCGTATCTTCACCTCCTGGAAACCACACGTTGGGTCTTCCAGGCTTGAGGTTGCTGTGTATTTCAGCCAGGTGTCCGTTCACTGGGTGCAACCATCTAAAATGGTCAAACAGTCTTGCATCTTAATGGAAATTTAACATCCCTGCCCAGAAGCACAGCGATATTAGCTTCCACATACTAGTGGAAGACAGGGATGGACTTCTGGGCAAACAAATAGTGAATAGGTACCTGCCACTGTGGTATAGCACAGACCTCAAACCTGCAGAAGGGTGCTGACTCCAAAAGCTGAAATAAGAGCAGCTGTAGGACCAGCAAATTTTCCAAGCTGGCATTGAACTCTGGGCATAAGGGTGAATGGGTGACATTTTTTCCTACTTCAGAAGCAAGGTAAGAGACACCTGCCTGCCCAGGTATTCTACTAGGAATGGAGGGGTGGGGTTAGAAGACTTACAGCAAGATTCAGGCTCTATTGGCTCTATTCTGCACAGCTCCATGGTGACCCTCTTTTCCATTTGATATGCTGTAAAGTTAGTTTATCAAACCCGTTGTCAGACTTCCATCCCTATTGCTTGAGGCCATCAATGTTACATTAAATGCAGGCGGAGAATGTTGTAGAGTGTGTGTGGGGGGGAGAGGTAGAACGAGGGAGAATTGAGAAGAAAGAGGGGTGTGGGCTTTTGCTGCCGATCAATGTCATTAATGTGCTGTTTCCATCAGGAAATATGGTAAAGAATCCTGTGTCTCAAGCAAAGGGTTGGTACATTTGCCACATTTGATATGCTGCAGGCAGAGGCTATAAAATATTATGGTGCTGTCAGAATCAGGTGCAATAGAATGACTGCCCCTTCACTCCTCTGCAAGCTTATGTTCCTCCTCTGCAATCTCTGACTCCAGGTATGGCCTGGTACCTTGTAATACCCACTCTCCTCATTGCAGAAAACTACTTGTCAATAATCTGCAGTTGCAGGCACAGCAATGGAATTTTCTGCTCCCTGAGTGCTGCCCCCTCCTTCTCCGCTCCTGGTGCTCTCCTCCTCAACATTCAATAAGAAGAATTCTTGAGCATCCTCCTTCATCACTTCACTCATGCTGTGTTGAAATAATGCTACTGACTCCTCCATGATAATTTGTGGGGTAATGACAGGATTAGCTGTAGACGTGGAGGAAGAAGGGCGCATTTTCAACTGCTAGGGAAAATTACCTGTTCTGTGCCTGGGAGGATATGGATGAAGATGGCTTGATTAGCCACTCGAAACCTGCTCGGTATGTTCTGTCTGTATATCACATCCATTGCTGGAAAGCAAAGGAAGACCTTCCCTATTTATGGCGGAGCCACTACTTTGATGCAGAACTTGCTCACCCCTTACTGGCTGCGAAAAAAGAACTTCTGCCTTTACGTTTGGGCTTCCCAGACATGATGATCATGGGATATTGTGTAGCTTTATAAGCAGCTAAAGCAATAAGGGGATTAAGGATGTGGCGCTTTGGTTCATGTAACAAAGTGGTGATTTGGTGCACTAAACTGTATGCAGTGATGTTCTACAAACAAAGGACAGCTTTTTCTGTGTTAGGAATAAGTTCACTCTGTTGACCCCTATATTAACCACTTGCCGACTGCCTAATGTACATGTACTGTGGCAGGTCGGCTCTATTGTGCGAAATCACGAACCTGTACATGATTTTGTGCAATAGCCATTGTCTGCCGCAATGTTGCAGTCCCGTTACTTCTTCGCAAACCAATCAATATACGCTTATTGGGATTTTTTACCAAAAATATGTAGCAGAATACATATTGGCCTAAATTGATGAAGAAATTTGATTTCTTAAATTTTTTATTTGATGTGTTTTATAGCAGAAAGTAAAAAATATAGGTTTTTTTCAAAATTGTCTGTGTTTTTTTGTTTATAGCGCAAAAACTAGAAACTGCAGAGGTGATCAAATACCACCAAAAGAAAGCTCTATTTGTGGGAAAAAGGGCATTAATTTTGTTTGGGTACAGCATCACAAGACCGCGCAATTGTCAGTTAAAATAATGCAGTGGCGTATCGCAAAAAATGGCCTGGTTATTAAGGGGGTAAAACCTTCCGGGTCTGAAGTGAATAAATAAAAGACCCTAGAAATATTATATTAAAATAATATATATAGACCTCAAAAAATAAAACTTAAAACACTAGACCAAAACCTGTTTTTTAAAGTGATTGTAAAAACTGAAAGTTTTTTCTTCACCATAATGCATTCTCTGCTTTAGTGTCAGTTCACATATGTGCGCTCTGTGAGATCGCTTGTGATTCGCACTGCACTGCAGTGCAAATCACATGCAATGTCCGTGCGATGTGATTTCAGCTGTACAGATGGTATGGCTGATATTGCATCACATTCAGACCAAACTCACACAGGACCCTTTTTTTGGTCTGCACCAGAATTGGATTGTATGGTTGTTCACACCCATGCAATCCGATTCATGTCCAAACTGTCAGTTCGCAGTGCGATATGCAAGCTGAAATGGGGGTGTCATTAACAATGTATTGACACTCCCAGCAGTTTGCATATGGCAAGGTTCCCGCATCGCACAAGTGTTAACCGGCACTTAAGGTAGAAAAACCTGTGTGCAACCCCCCCGCTCCCCCCTTGTTTTTAACTGAGCCCCATTTCGATCCAGCAATGTGCATGAGAGCAGCAGCTCACTCTGCTATCTCCCTCCTCCTTGGCCACTGACTCCTGCTGCTGTCAATCACAGCCTGTGAGGAGGGCACAGGGCGGGGCCAAGCCAAGCTCTGTGTGTCTTATGGACAAACAGATCTGGCTCAGGAGTGAGCACACAAAAGTGCCCCCATAGCAAGTGGCTTGTTATGGGAGCACTCCGCATGAACTAGCAGTATTACATAACATTTAAAAATGCCCCTTGTCCTTCACATGAACCCCACTCATCATTCATGTTTCCTTTTTTCCAAAATGAAAGCAGGGACATTAGATGTAAAATACTACAACTAGAAAAGCGGTTCACCAATAATCCAGTAATATAAATATATACCACACTGCAACCTAAAAATTTGAAATTAAAAACCTTGGGATGCTTATAGTATGTTCTGTGCAAAAAACCTGTGTAATCTTGAGGGCTACATTCTAACCTCACTTCTTTTTTTGTAGCCTAGCTCTTTTTCTATTCCATGTTACTGATACTCGTATGTGAGACTGGCTATAAACTCCCATTATAGAAAACAAACTGTCAAAAAACTGTCAACTACATTCAAATGATAGATGCACTGTATCAATAACTCAAACTGGCATAACAGTGATTTGGACGGGCAGTTAAATCTCCTGGCAGGCAAGGATAGCATGCAGAGATGTGTGTCCCATTAGGAAGTACAGTATATGAATTTCATGCTTAAACCACCGCTAAATATAGATTGCCAGTTTGTCCACATAATAATGTTTTTAAAACAAGGTATGTAATGGCTATTAATGTTTAGCATAAAACATTATACTGAATTAAAGGTATTTTAAAACTAAAATGAAACTTCACATTTAAAAACAGACAAAAATTATGACCACATATTGTATACTGTATATTACATGGAATTAACAAGAATGCTAGCATTTTAAACCTTATTTGCAGGCATAATATTCCTCACAAAAGTATTTAGCAACAAACCTAACTGAAAATCAAGAGTCAAACTTGTGAAATCAACTTAAGTACTCAAGGTTTGAAATAGAAACAGCTGTAAAATGATACCAGGAGCTCCCTAATAAGGTAGAGAATACAAAGTCTGAATCCCAATCTAGTCCCCCATATGGCCTAATGAAGATAGTGATTCCGTCTGCTAACTATAGAACTGCAATCCTGTAAAAATTGTTAGAGCAGGGTCTGTGCAGGAACCAAGGTCAGAGATTAGAGAGACATTGCTGTCAAACAGGGTTGGCCTTTACAAAGGTGGAATTAGGTAGTGTTAGAAATTATGAGACACCCATAGGGTAAGACTACACAGGGGAGGGAAGGTGACACCAGTTGCTCTACTCTTCATCAATGGAGTGATGGTGTTAATTAAAGCATTATTTTTTGGGGAAAAGGGCAATGTGTAGGTAAGCAGACATCTTGCTTTAACAAACAACCTTTATTTGCCAAAAGCTAAAATGAAACAGCTTAACTTCAGCATAAAAAAGTCCACACTTCTGGTTCACAAAATAAGACTTTGACTCAATACCAGCATAAGCTTGTCTCACCACAGGGGGAGAAACTCCTGTTCCTAACGCATTAGACAGGTCAATTCAGTTGGTCACTGACTGGTTGGTAAGTTTGAGCTTGGAAATCTCTTTTTATTTGTTTGACATGCGTAGCCCTTCCAGAGCTCCTTGCTGCAATAGATTAGTTATGCGTGGGGGCAGTGGCCACTTGTTTGTATTTTGATTATATTGGCCAGGCAAAGCACTGATATCTTTGCTGCCATAGTGCTATGTGCTGGGTGTTCAGTGTGCCCCTGTACCTTTAGGGAGGTGTGGGCTCCTTCCAAGCCACCTGTCCTCATCAATTAATTAAAATGCATGTGCTTCCATTGTGGAGACTCAGAAGTCAGAGTTAGGGACTACAGAAAACAGGGTGGGGTCTGTAGCTTATGCATGTATTTGCAGATTGTGCAAACTAAACCTCTGTTCTTAATGCATATTGTTAGACAGGTCAATTTGGTTGGTCATTGGCTGGTTGGTAAATTTGAGCTTGGAAATCTCTTTGTATTTGTTTGACATGCGTCGCCCTTCCAGTGCTTCTTGCTGCAATCGACCAGTTATGGGTGGGAGCAGTGGCCACTTGTTTGTTTTTAAAATTCCTGCCTGCTTCAGGGATCCATAAATGTTGCAAGGAAGCACCCTGTTATTCAGGTATGTTTTGCTTGTTTATACTATGTATTTATACTATGCCAAATAAAAGTGCTAAAGGATAAAACTGCTTAAGTTGTTCCTGAATGTCCCTATCTTGTTCATGGTTTACCACTGCTTACACACCTGAGCCTGTCCCCAGTTGAGATCTACTCATGACAAGGAAAACATTTGTCAACCCTAGTTGCAGAAGGCATACTCAGTTCAAACGTGTGCCCCAGAGAGGTTAGCAATGAAGAAGTTTGATAGGCAAATCTTTGCTGCAATCAGGGATTACAAAAAAAGAGACATAGGAGGGTTGACATACAAACTTGAGGCCCACATAAAGCAAATGAGTCATATTAGTCATGAGTTCAGTCATACATTTTAAATGTAAAAATGTCAATATTATCATTGAGCTGCCTTTTCAGAAAAAACAAATCAGGATTAAAAGCTAAGATAAATGAAACTGCATTGATTTCCAGATGGATACTATTATCCCTTTGCAGTAGTGAGCAGGTGCATACAGTGGATTCACAGTAACCATTGTACCAGTCCTTAAAGGCTAGCACAGAGGAAATTAATAAGCAAGTCAGCTGCATACCCAGATGCTACTGCTGCTCATATAATATATACTTTTTCCAATTACCATCTGTAGCCTATGGCATCCAAGTACACCTTACAAGTGGTCAGTGACATTTACCTTTCTTTTCAAACATCTTGAGCAGAATACACGGAAACTTTGAGAGCCTAGTTTAGTGTCAATTTCAAAAAAATGAATTCTACTTGTCAGATTTTTATTTAATTTACTTCAAAATGACTTTTAGGCTAGAAAAAAAAATATATATGGTATAATGTAAAACAATAAAACAGTGTATTGATTTAAACTATTTATTCTGCACATGGTTTGTCCTGACAATGGCACCTGGAATGCATTTATCACTTCTGTTCCCACATCCAGACTCTGATTTTAAGTTCATTACTGTATTTTTCTTCCCTGCTTTTTTTTTAATCATGAAATCCAATTGTATGTTTTTCATTAACTCTATCATAGCTAACTAGTCCACTGTACTATATAAAATAAGAAATAATTAAAGCAGTGCTGATTTTGTACAAATATACATTGAGAAAAAAGGCAGAAAGCCCTCTGCTCCCCAAGGACTGAGCTGTTTGGGGCAATGAAGTCAGGCCAGCGGCTTCGTTGATTTCGGTTATTAGTTGCACGTTTGAAAATGTTTCAAAAGAGAAACTGACAATGGCATACATACAATGCACATTTGATTACTAACAGATTTATATTAAAGATTCCTACAAAGATTTAAAATCCAGTTAAACAAAAACATTCTGCATGAAAAAAATGTTGTATGTATTAATTCAGATGATTTGTCTTTTGTTTATGGCAGTTGTGCAATCTATATAAATATCATCCCTGGTATTTTTTCATCTTCTGGCAAGCTCTGAATATAAGCCTGCAGCCAATGCAAGCCAATATGTTTAATTAATTGTAAATTAACCACCCCCTCTCCAACCCACAGACACACATGAAGAACGTGGGGACTTAAAAAAGTGTGCATCTTTATTTACAGTTTGCATTTTTTGTTGTGAATGAGTAGGGGTACATAATCCCATAGGGAAGGGGCAGGTATTTCTGGGCCCCCTTATTTTTGAAGGGCAATTCCAGATTCTGCTAATCCCCCCTGCTTGTAGACCCCCACAGTTGCCAGACCAAGGTTGTGGGGAAGAGGTCCTTGTCCCCTCCTCATGTTAAGGGCAAATGGCTTGGTATGGTTCAGAAAGGAGGGGGGTGCATGTTTGCCCTTCCTGGCGGGGGGGGGGTTTGGAAGGAACTTACAATGTTTATTTTTCCATGGGGTCCTCCTTTAAAGACATACCCAATCTGAAGGGCTTGAAGGGCCAGACCAGTTTTTATACCCAATTCCCGCCTCTTTGTTTACAATCATCTGTCAGCCAAGAATCACAGGTGGACAACTGAATGTGCCAGGTGACCATAAGTTCCTAAATTGTAGGACTCCACTGACAGCCTGCTCCTTAATAACTAGCAGCCCTGAGCAGGAATTTATCAGCAATACCAATACCGCTGCTAAATGTGTTACTTCCTACTGCAGCTGGAAGTTCATCAAACCTCCAAACAGCCAACATTTGCTCTAAACATAAGTTAGGCCCAAAGCAACAGCTCGGCCCTAGTTCTGAATAAGGTGGCAAATGATAATAACCACTGACTGTTTTTATTTTTTATCTAAAGCTCTGTTAAAAAT
This sequence comes from Aquarana catesbeiana, assembly GCF_042186555.1. NCBI lineage: Eukaryota > Metazoa > Chordata > Amphibia > Anura > Ranidae > Aquarana > Aquarana catesbeiana. The sequence goes on along the minus strand of NC_133324.1, from coordinate 814,527,186 downwards.
ATTCTCACACTCAGACGAAGTCAGGAGGTGACGAAACGCATCAGGACGTGATCTACCGGAAGTGACATGTGCGCTCCACGGAACGAGGAGGAACCAGGAAGCACGTCGCTGCTGCTGCACACAGCGAATGCTTCTGTCGGCTTTCCGGTAACCGGGAGATCACACAGGCACAGTGCACTTTACATTTTGAGTCATTGTTATGACTTTATGGTACGCACATTTTATATGGGGGGGTGTTTTTTGATAATAACTTTTTAAGCAATATCACACTATGTGGGCATTCCATTCCTCCCATATGTTATACTGAAGCTACAGACTGACACCTGGTGGACTTTTAGGAGTGGTGGAGTATTACTACTATTATCATCCAAGGCTTTTGTTTGCTGAATTTCTGGTGAGTGCATCCCTATTGGGGAGGTTTCCCACACGTGGTGAAGTGTTTGGTGGAAGTCCCCTTTACAGAACACAGCTGAAGCCATTGTAGATCTCCTCTGCTACCGTGTGTTTTCTCATATATATGGACTATATATGAAAGCGTGCCCTTTAATTTCGGACATGAAGCGCTGCTGCAATATTTAAAGGGATTTAACTATTCTATAATAACAAATCTAATTTAGTTAAACGTAAAATGACTGTGCCCAGATCATGCACACTAAAGTATTCACATATTGTATACAAGCATGAAAACACTTTTTAACTTCTGGTTCTGGCACCATGTGTGAGGGAGCTCGGAATGGCCGGTCCGGGAATAGCGGCTTACAAAACCCAGCCATCCACAGCCCACGGATGAGAAATGGCCCCGCCCCCTCCTTTGTGACACCCCCAGGATGGACTGGTATGTGGTGCATGGCACCTTTGGTGTGGTGGCCTCCTCCCGCCTCGGAGGCCCCGTGGTCTGCCTCACATGCAGCCAATATGACCGACATTGTGGAGATGTCTGAGACAGTGGACTCCATGCCATCAGCATCTGCAACTCCTATACTGCCAGACATTATAGTGGCTTGGCCCTGGCAGTGGCAGCCTTCCTGTCAACCACCATTACCACAGCAGTTGACAGGGCTATAGCAGCAGGCATTACACAGCACAGGAAGGAGCTGGGGGAACATGCTAAGTTCCTATCCAAAATAGAGCATCGCATGTCTGACTTGGAGGATGAAATTCAAAGCTCACATGCCACAGAACAACAATTGAGACACACACAACAATATTTCCTGGACAAATTGGATGACCTCGAAAATCATTTGTATCGCAACAACTTAAGCGTCATAGAGCTCCCTGAGTCCTTCAACTCTGACTCCCTGTACCGTACGGATCCCGGGAGTGTCCCATTATAGTCTGCTACCTGAACTTCTCAGACAGAGTGAATATCCAGAGATCCTTTCGGAATTCCAAATCCCTCCAGCTGGATGGCCAAAAACTACTAATGTTTGCAGATTACGCCCAAGAAGTATTGTGTAGACACAAAGCATTCCAACCAATATGCACTGCACTCTACCAGAAAGGCGTCAAATTCACTCTGGCTTACCTGGCTTTACTCCACTTCACCGATCCCTCCAGCGACCCTAAGTCATTCTCCCACTCCGAGGAAGTTAACCAGGATCTGCAGGCATGCCTACTTATTCCTATTGACTCTTCCTCATCGCCGGCTTCACTACGTTTTGCAAAACCAAGGGATCAGTGCAGCCCAGGGAAAGGACCCTCCAAAGAAGCTGCAACTCTCTAACTTCTCAGGTCGTAATAAACCATGCTGAATCTTGACTCTGACATATATGTCTTAGGTCCCCATCCCTTCCTGAGCTACTCATCTGCTCAGGCTTTACTATGCCAGTATATGTTGCTCAGTTATTAGTTAACTTATGTTGTTGTTCTTCTTGTTTACAGGTATTGTTAGAACACGTGCACACAACTTTACCACGGGAGAGACACCCTGTCCTCTCTAGATGCGGACTGAAGCCACATGTTAATCCCATTGTTTTGCTCTCATGGGGCTCCCTCCCAGGGATTGGATTGCGTCACAGTCTGCGAGCGAGTGCCAACAGTTCCCCCAGTAACAACAAGGCTTCATCTGATATGTTCTTTTTGTTTGTATTCCTAGACCCATGTTGGGTCGTCATCCCTTCTAAACCTTACTCTCTAAGATTCAAGTCTTTCCTGAATTGTCCCAAGTATCTAGACAGTACTAAACCATGAAAATTGTCTCTTGTAATGTCAAAGAACTACGCTCTCCCCATAAGCGTATGGCGATTCTTCACCAATTCAATTGCCTTGAGACAGACATATCGATACTCCAGGAGACCCACTTATCAGCAGAAGTCTTTGGCCATATGCAGAAGCTCTGGGTGGGATAGGTTTTTGGGTCGTCAGCAAATAAAAGGAAAGCTGGGGTTCTCCTCCTTATCCACAAGAACCTGCCCTGAGAGGTGCTGTCGGTGGACGCTGATGATGAGGGCCATTTTTCCACAGCTAAACTCAAAACTTGCACCCAGGAATGGGTATCATCAAACGTTTATGCCCCTAATTCCCCTCCTAAACAGTTCTTCCAAAAACTAACCCCCAGTCTAGCTCCCTTCATCCACCTTCTCCTACTATTAGGTGGGGACTTCAATTTGATGCTAAACCCCCAGGAGGACAAATCCCTAGGTAACCATTCCCTGGGTTCATCCCCTTCGTGATCGGAACCCTTCATCATCACCCCTGTATCACTTTGCCGACAGCCTCCACCTAGTGGACCTTTGGAGAATGTCTCATCCAGAGGGAAGGGAATATACCTTTTTTTCCCCCGAAACAAAACGCTATCAAGGATAGATTCTACTTTCTCTAATTCCATTCTACTTGAACATATTATAGACCGCCGCATACATGATATTGCGATCTCAGATCATGCCTCGATCTCGCCAGAGTTAACTGGACTCATCCCTATGAACTCAGCCAAAACATGGCATTTCTTGTCTTATTTGGCACATAACCGAGATCTACAAAAGGTCATTCAGGGAAACATGGGCAGACAACGCAGCTACTAATTCAGAACATGACCCCAACCTCTTTTGGGAAGCTAGGAAAGCAGTGTTGTAAGGCAGAATCATCTCCTTTGTCACTGGTTACAAAAAGAATGTCACCAGGGAATATTGCTTGGCCAGTAAGGCTCTTCGTGGTGCCCAAGCATGATTAGTGCAACACAACTCTCTGCAGCACAGGGAGGCTTGGCGAGTCACCAAAAGCCAATTTGATTTATGGGCTGAAGCACAGGAAAGGATACACCAGTCTCTCCTAGCTCTCCAGTACCATAAGTTTGGAAATAAAGCAGGGAAATTGTTAGCTCGACTATGCAGGGGTCATTAGACCCCTACCTATATAACTGCCTTAAAAGATGATTCTGGTAAGCTTACCTCCTCCCCCAAGGAGATCAATTTAATCCTTGAAAAAATGTATGCAAAACTATACAGCGCTGACCCCATCAATGAGGCCGCAGCAAAGTCCTTCCTTGATAAAGTTCCCCTCCCTATTATAGATGAATCCCTCCTGGCACAACTCAACGCTCTGATTTCGCTCAAAGGCGTTACCAGTGCAATTGCTTTTCTAGGGTTAGGTAAAGCCCCGGAATCCATTGGGTACATGGCAGACTTCTACAGGCTCTCATTGGGCGCAGTCACAAAGTTGCTTTCCAAAATCATGGCCAACAGTCTAGCGCTTATCATGGGCTTGCTTATCCACCCATCACAGACGGGTTTCATCCAAGGGCACTCTGCCACCTCTAATATAAAGAAAGTCCTTACAGCTTTAGAATCCGCAAGGGCCATCCCTTCTAATGATTCTGCTATTATCACCCTAGATGCTGAGAAGGCCTTTGATAATGTAAGCTTTCACTGGGTACCATTGGTCCTCCTGAGATTCGGCTTCTCAAGCTCATTCCTACACCTCATCTCCACTATGTACTCTTCCCCATCCGCCAATGTCATCTCAGCCAATCTCGTCTCCAACAGTATTCAACCCCATGAAGGCACACGACAGGGGGTCCCTTTTTACCCCTGTTATTCAACCTTGTACTCGAACACCCCTCCTGATATCTGCTTTCCACTCAAATCTCCACGGGGTCAAGGTGGGAACTCAGGAATTGTGAAAAAATGCAAATATCAATAATAAGAAAAAAATAAATAATATAAACTTAAAAACGTAACTATAATGTGTACTTTCAATCTGTGATAAATAACCAAAGTGCAACATGCATGAAAAATTATATAAAATCCAAGTGCTGATTCAGGTATCAAAAGAGCATTCACTCCTTCAATAAAGGGTAGAGTTCATGAAGTTCATAAATAGCAAACGCAAAGTGCATAAATATAGTGTCCATTAAGTTTGGTATCCATCATGCTTATCCAAAACAGTGTGCAAAGCAATATAAAGCATGCTTCAGTGCTCTCCAGTGACCCCCAACAGCATATGCGCTCACCTCTGAGCGTGTGACACAGTACCTAAACACTGTCTAAACACGCATGGGAGCCACTCCTGGGCTCTTAAAGGGTATATGGATGCTGATCTCCAGCTTGCTCAGATAACATCACGATTCACATATGGGAAAGAAAAAACTCCATAGCGTAATATAGTCAAAGATTTATTATAAAATGAACTAAACAATTCCCCTCATAAGGGTACTCACATTATACAGTGATCAGATCCCCCTGATGAAGGCACGTGATCCCTGTGCCGAAGGGGAGGGGCCAGGATGGAGCTGTCAGCACGGAGGAGCAGACGAGACGGACACACCACACCGCACACTATACTAGCGTTCCTCGCATGTTAAACCCTGAACAGGATGGTGCATTCACGCACCTGTATAATGTGAGTACCCTTATGAGGGGAATTGTTTAGTTCATTTTATAATAAATCTTTGACTATATTACGCTATGGAGTTTTTTCTTTCCCATATGTGAATCGTGATGTTATCTGAGCAAGTTGGAGATCAGCATCTATATACCCTTTAAGAGCCCAGGAGTGGCTCCCATGCGTGTTTAGACACTGTTTAGGTACTGTGTCACATGCTCAGAGGTGAGCGTATACGCTGTTGGGGGTCACTGGAGAGCACTGAAGCATGCTTTATATTGCTTTGCACACTGTTTTGGATAAGCATGATGGATACCAAACTTAATGGACACTATATTTATGCACTTTGCGTTTGCTATTTATGAACTTCATGAACTCTACCCTTTATTGAAGGAGTGAATGCTCTTTTGATACCTGAATCAGCACTTGGATTTTATATAATTTTTTATGCATGTTGCACTTTGGTTATTTATCACAGATTGAAAGTACACATTATAGTTAAGTTTTTAAGTTTATATTATTTATTTTTTTCTTATTATTGATATTTGCATTTTTTCACATTTGATTATTGATTTTTTCTTCTTGGTTTGAATACTATCAATTTTTTAGCGCAGACAGCGTTTGCTATTTATGAACTTCATGAACTCTACCCTTTATTGAAGGAGTGAATGCTCTTTTGATACCTGAATCAGCACTTGGATTTTATATAATTTTTTATGCATGTTGCACTTTGGTTATTTATCACAGATTGAAAGTACACATTATAGTTAAGTTTTTAAGTTTATATTATTTATTTTTTTCTTATTATTGATATTTGCATTTTTTCACATTTGATTATTGATTTTTTCTTCTTGGTTTGAATACTATCAATTTTTTAGCGCAGACACAATTATTTATTTATCTTTGTTATATACACGGAATGAAACGTGATTAGTGTTTGAAGCTTGTCTCCAATTGGAACTCACTCTAGAGGCATTAACCCATCTGTGGCTCACAAGATCTTTCAATACTTAACTCAGGAATTGTGTACTGCTCTATTTTCAGACGATATACTGATCTTTACATCCAATCCTCAGTCAGACATGATCCTTATTCAAGACATTTTCACTCACTTTTGGGCATGCTTAGGACTGAGGATACATTTTTTGAAAAGTGAAATTGCACAGGCACCCTCCCCCTTGGACAGTCAACTCAATATTCCCAGTTGCCAAGAACCATATCACGTACCTGGGAATTAAAATAGGCAAGGTGCCCTCCTCTCTCTACCACCTTAATTACCTCCCTGTCCTATCCAAAAATTGTGGCTGATTTGGACTGCTGGACAGACCCCCTCTCTCCTTTTTTGGTAGGTGTCACCTATTCAAAATGGTCAGCTTCCCAAAACCCTTATACCCCCTCCAAACCACCCCGCTGCTCTTAGAGCACAAAGATCTCCAGAGACTCCAGAAAGCCCTAACCAAGTTTCTATGGCAAGGCTGCTGACTGCGGCTTTCCCTCCAAAATCTATATCTATCCAAACCTAAAGGGGTGCTAACCTTCCAAACATAAGACTCTACAATTTATCTTGTCTCTTGAGAGCAGGTTTAGACTGCATACCACAAGCCTCTAGGTATTCCAACTTTGAATTGGAATCTCAAATGGTAGTACCATGTGGATTATCCGCCTTGCTGCACTGTGGAATCCGATCCCTCCCTCTACCATTAAAACACAACTTACTCATTTGTGATATGGTGCTAGGCTGGAGGGAGATCAGGAAGAAACTATGATTATCTCCCCTTCTTTCTTGGCACCTCCCTATCCTCAGGCACCCTTTATTCCCACAGGCACAGCAATATGCGTCATTCTCCATATGGGCCTCACAAGGGTTAACTTAATTTGTGCAACTATTTGATACATCTTTAGGCAAGTCCCTCCCCTTTTCCCAGCTTATGCAGCTGTATAATCTATCCTCACATCATCTTAAGCACTTCCAATGAGCAGTCAGCTTTGTAATCAGCTTATGCTCGAACAGAGACCAAAGATTCTGCACTTCCCTCCTGGACACCCTTTTGGACCACCATCGTCATAAAATCTCTGACCTATACTGTATAACCCTCTGAATTCCCACCTTCCCAAACTCTACAGTCCTGCTCAACTGTCTCCTGGAATAAAGACCTATACTCTCCTGAAGCATTAAAACGCATATTAGCCGGCTATAACTCCACGTGTGCTTTCATCACAAATGAGTTCTGGCGTGAACAACAATCCAAAATTAGACACTGGGCCTATATCTCCCACCTGACTTCAAAAAATCTCTTAGATTGTCAAAATTGCAAACTGTGTGGGGACTAAAGGCCACCCCTAATTCACAGGCTCTGGTCCTGTCCTTACATTTCACGCTTCTGGGACCAAGTTGAACTTTTGGCTGCATCAGTGACAAGCCTCCAACCCTGCAAGGACCCCTATTCCCTGCTGTTTGGATCTCTGGAGACTCCTTCCCTCCAATCATCAGGGATGTGAAATCAGACCCTTGGGTTTTCTGAAGAAGGAAAGCCTGGACTTGGTTCTGTCTCACCACCGACAGTCACCTTGCTTCCACAGCAAATGGGGCCAATACATTGCCAGAGTGTTACCGGCTTCAGAGCTCTTAGCGTTTGGTGGCCCACCTTGTAACACTGAGGTGTTTAAGACTCATACTCCCACCGGTATGATGACATGGACTCATCGTCCCATCTTGTCTTTTGCTCTTCTATAAGCATTGCGGAGAAATGAATTTCAAAATCTATACAGTAGGCATGGAAATCTTTTACTACAAGAGTTTGTGCTGTCACCAACAAATCCTGGTCTCACACTAAAGACTTGGAGCTCAGAGGACCAACTCCCAATCACATGTTCGCTGTAATAGCCTGATTGAAAATCACAGGGGTTACTCTGTAAAATCCACCCTTGTACTCTCTTTGAATGGGGAAAGATACAGTGCCTTGAAAAAGTATTCATACCCCTTGAAATTTTCCACACTTTGTCATGTTACAACCAAAAACTTAAATCTATTTTATTGGGATTTTATGTGATAGACCAACACAAAGTGTCACATAATTATGAAGTGAAAGGAAAATTATAAATGTTTTTTACATTTTTTTACAAATATATATCTGATAAATGTGGCGTGCATTTGTATTCAGCCCCCTTTACTCTGATACCTCTAACTAAAATCTAGTGGAACCAATTGCCTTCAGAAGTCACCTAATTAGTAAATAGAGTCCACCTGTGTGTAATTTAAACTATAAATACTGCTGTTCTGTGAAGCCCTCAGAGGTTTGTAAAAGAACCTCGGTGAACAAATAGCATCATGAAGGCTAAAAAATTCACCAGACAGGTCAGGAATAAAGTTGTGGAGAAAATTAAAGCAGGGTTAGATTATAAAAAGATATCCCAAGCTTTGAACATCTCGCGGAGCACTGTTAAATCCATCATCCAAAAATGGAAAGTGTATGGCACAAATGCAAACCTACCAAGACATGGCCATCCAACTAAACTGACAGGCTGGGCAAGGAAAGCATTAACCAGAAAAGCAGCCAAGAGGCCCATGGTAACTCTGGAGGACCTGCAGAGATCCACAGCTCAGGTGGGAGAATCTATTAGTCATGCACTCCCCAAATCTGGCCTTTATGAAAGAGTGGCAAGAAGAAAGACATAGTTGAAAGAAAGCCATAAGAAGTCTGCAGTTTGCGAGAAGCCATGTGGGGGACATAGCAAACATGTGGAAGAAGGTGCTCTGGTCAGACTAGACCAAAATTTTACTTTTTGACCTAAAAGCAAAACGCTATGTGTGGCGGAAAACTAACACTGCACATCACCCTGAACACACCATCACCACCGTGAAGCATAGTGGGGGCAGCATCATGTTGTGGGGATGCTTTTTTTCAGCAGGGACAGGGAAGCTGGTCAGAGTTGATGGGAAGAAGGATGGAGCCACATACAGGGCAATCTTAGAAGAAAACCTGATAGAGTCTGCAAAAGATTTGAGACTGGGGTGGAGGTTCACCTTCCAGCAAGACAACGACCCCAAACACACAGTCAGAGCTACAATGGAATGGTTTAGATCAAAGCATATTCATGTGTTAGAATGGCCCAGTCAAAGTTCCTACCTAAGTCCAATTGAGAATCTATGGCAAGACTTGAAAATTGCTGTTTACAGATGCTCTCCATCCAATCTGACAGAGCTTGAGCTATTTTTCAAAGGATAATGGGCATAAATGACACTAAATGTGCAAAGCAGTTGGAGACATCCCAAAAAGACTTGCAGCTGTAATTGCAGCAAAAGGTGGTTCTACAAAGTATTGACTCAGGGGGGCTGAATACAAATGCACACTACACTTTTTAGAAATGTATTTGTAAAAAATTTTAAACACCATTTATCCTTCCACTTCACAATTATGTGTCACTTTGTGTTGGTCTATCACACAAAATACCAACAAAATACATTTATGTTTTGGTTGTAACATTACAAAATGTGGAAAATTTCAAGGGTTATGAATACTTTTTCAAGGCACTGTATAATGTATCTTTTTCTCCTAGGTAGATGAGAGAAATGTAAACCAACGAAAATAAATAATAAAACAACTGGATCAGAGTTTGTTCTAGGATAGTGTCAGGGTAAAAGGTCTGGGTCAGTGTCAAAGTTCAGGGTCAGTGTGTTTTGGGTAGGATTTTAAAACCTTTTTAACCACTTGCCGACTGCTGCACGCCGATATACATCAGCACAATGGCAGCGATGGGCAAATAGGCGTACCTGTACGTCCCCTTTAAGAGCCAGGGATAGCAGGCGCGCGCGCCCCGACACATACAGCATGACTGTGCCCGCAGGACCAGCGGACTCGATGTCCGCCGGTCTCCCAGTGATCATGTCACGGAGCCTCAGAATGGGGAATTGCCTATGTAAACAAGGCATTTTCCCGTTCTGGCTTGCGTCATGACAGAGATCACCGCTCCCTGTCATGTGTTATTAAACTACGTAGAGGGTTCTTTACTGTAAGAGCGTCAAGGATGTGAAATTCCCTTCCACAGGTGGTGGTCTCAGTGGGGAGCATCGATAGCTTCAAGAAACTATTAGATAAGCACCTGAATGACTGCAACATACAGGGAAATACAATGTAATACTGACACATAATCACACATAATCACACATAGGTTGGACTTGATGGACTTGTGTCTTTTTTCAACCTCACCTACTATGTAACTATGTAACTTGAAGCCCATCCCCCCCACAGTTAAAATCACTCCCTAGGACACACTTACCCCCTTCATTGCCCCCTAGTGCTTAACTCCTTCACTGCCAGTGTCATTTACACAGTAAATAGTGCATTTTTATAGCATTGATCGCTGTATAAATGACAATGGTCCCAAAATAGTGTCAAAAGAGTCCGATGTGTCTGCCATAATGTCGCAGTCCTGATAAAAAATGCAGATTGCCGCCATTACTAATAAAAGACAAAATAATAAGAATGCCATAAAACTATCCCCAATTTTGTAGACGCTATAACTTTTGCATAAACCAATCAATATACGCTTGTTGTGAATTTTTTTATCAAAAATATGTAGAAGAATACATATCAGCGTAAACTGAGGAAATTTTTTTTTTATATATATATATATCTTTGGGGGATATTTATTATAGCAAAAACTAAAAAATAATGCGTTTTATTTCAAAATTGACGCTCTTTTTTGTTAGAGCACAAAAATAAAAACCACAGAGGTGATCAAATACCACCAAAAGAAAGCTCTATTTGTGGGAAAAAAAGGACGTCAATTTTGTTTGGGTGCAATGTCGCATGACCGCGCAATTGTCAGTTAAAGCGACGCAGTGCCAAATGGCAAAAAGTGCTCAGGTCAGGAAGGGGGTAAAATCTTTCAGGGCTGAAGTGGTTAATTTACTGTCAGTGTACTTAGCTAGGAAAAAACAAAACAAAAAAAACAAATTGCACACTACTATGAGTTTTCTACTATAAGCGCAAACAATAAATAATGTATACATATGTAGTGTTGGCATGAACATTTATTTATTTATTTTTTGATGGTAGGTCATGATAATGGCAGGGAATGTACAGCTACATTTAAAAAACTAAAATTTGGCCTGTATTGTATTTATAATATAAAAAACAAAAAGATCAGGATATATCCATACCATTTATAGCCAAATGAAGGCCTTATTTGTCATGAAATAAATAAAGTACTAACACAATATGTTGTCTTTTTCTTTTGTAAAATAAAAAAAGATGAGGCTGTTCTGAGCAAACAGATACCAAACATATCAAGCCTTAATGTGCATGCCCCTAATAGCCCTAAAATTATTATTCTGCCTCTGGCGTGCACAGTGATATGAATTTACTTTTTTGTAGAAAGGTGACCCCGACGTATATGTTTACATACATGAGAGTGTGGTGGTCTAAAAAAAAAAATAATTTAGTACTTGGGTGTACTTTAAATTTTTACACTTTTTTTTTTTAAATTTAACGCTATTTTTAGTACATAGTGTCAGAAACCATGAACCAGACATGGACAGAAGTACAGTAAAATCACACTTGTATATTAATAAAAATAAAAAGGTAAATAGAGTAAGCGTAGTCAAAGCATAGCCAGAGTCTAGTATAGGCATGTGCATTGCGTTTCGTTCCGAATCGAAATTCGGATGAATTTTTCATTATTCGGAAATTCGGATGCATCCGAACTTCCGAATTACAAAAGTAGAGAATTTAAACGAATCCGAAAAAAAACGAACAAATTCGAAAACATATTTGAATAGAATTTGAAAACAAATTCGAATCGAATTAGAAAAAAATAGAAAACATTTTTCTAAAAAAAAACAATAAGATAGAATATAAAATAATAAAGCAATAGTATATGTAGGAAGGCCAGTATGGTGGCCTGAATTTATGGGAGGAGCCCGGGGGGGTACTTAAGCAGCCCGCTCACCTGTGGTGCTTGTCGGTTTCCTGTGCGCGATATACGTCACTAGGCCGACTATTCGATATACCAGCGTCCGCAAGTTCTTGCCTCGCAAAATTCCGGATTCGATACCGTTCTCAAAACTTTCGAAGTCTGCGTTTTTCGTTCGTAGTTTGTACCACGCGGCTGGCTTGGCTGTCGCAGGTAAGGTCCCGTCGGACTTTTCGTTTTCATATCAGGTCACTAAACCGTAATTTCAAAAATTTCGTTTCACTCGCTTTTCATAAACTGCAATGTATATCGAATTTTTCATGTCATGTCACTAAACCGTACTTTCAAATTTCGCTACTCGCACTTCACTATTGTAATGTGTATCGCTCGTACTTTCGATATGTTACCATTTCGACAGCACCGCGACGCAGACGTCGCTTCATTTCTAGCATGTCGGTGTTAAAAATATGCATCAGTAAACAGCCATAGCAAGTCGCAATTTGCAAGTTATCGGATCAAGTCAGTTCGATACCAATCATTTCTCATTTCTGAAACATTCTAGAACTCATTTCTGACATTTCAAATCATTTCAAAACATTTCTCATTTCAGTCACCTACCGCGCTCCGATTCGAATCCAGTCGCATCAAAAAGATGCACCGATTCGTTCCGGTGTGCCCCAGTTATTTGGCCTCATTTCTATACATGCTCCAGAGTTACGTTATGGTCTGTCATTAGTACCTCTGTCATGGTTATCATTTCATTCCCACGTATCACGTTCCGGCATGAATCCAGTCGCATGGTAATGCACCGATTCGTCTCGGCGTGCCCCAGGACTGGCCTCATTTCTATACATGCTCCAGAGTTACGTTTTCAGTCATTCATACCTCTGTCATGGTTATCATTTCATTTTTCACCTATCACGTTCCGACATGAATCCAGTCGCATGGTAATGCACCGATTCGTCCCGGCGTGCCCCAGGATTGGCCTCATTTCTATACATGCTCCAGAGTTACGTTTTCAGTCATTCATATCTCTGTCATGGTTATCATTTCATTTTTCACCTATCACGTTCCGACATGAATCCAGTCGCATGGTAATGCACCGATTCGTCTCGGCGTGCCCCAGGATTGGCCTCATTTCTATACATGCTCCAGAGTTACGTTTTCAGTCATTCATACCTCTGTCATGGTTATCATTTCATTTCCACCTATCACGTTCCGACATGAATCCAGTCGCATGGCAATGCACCGATTCGTCTCGACGTGCCCCAGGACTGGCCTCATTTCTATACATGCTCCAGAGTTACGTTTATCAGTAATTCGTACCTTCTGTCATGGTTATCATTTCATTTCCACCTATCACGTTCCGACATGAATCCAGTCGCATGGCAATGCACCGATTCGTCTCGACGTGCCCCAGGACTGGCCTCATTTCTATACATGCTCCAGAGTTACGTTTATCAGTAATTCGTACCTTCTGTCATGGTTATCATTTCATTTCCACGTATCACGTTCACACATGAATCCAGTCGCATGGAAATGCACCGATTCATTGTGGCGTACCCCAGGGCTCGGCCTCATTTCTGATACATGCTTCAAAGTCCGGATCATAGCTAATCGCAGACATCGGGGGATGGATCCATGTCTCTGCCATGCAGCTTACTACCATTTCGCTCCCACAACGCATCACCGTTCCGGAACCAGTCGCATCTGACATGCACCGATTCTTTACGGAATGCCTTGCTGGTACCAAACAGCATTTCATACCTATACCAGAGCTCGGATGGTTGCCAGTCGCAAACACGGCACAACCAATTCAAGCCTCGGTCTAATAATCATTTCTCTCATTTCATTTCATACGGTGCTCCGATTCGAATCCAGATGCATCAAATAAGCACCAGATCGTCCCGGGTGCACCAATGTTTTCACTTGCCTCATTTCAATACATGCTCCAGAGCCCGGTTCTCGGTCGAATCAATGATGACGACCAGGCCGGACCTCTGTCATGGAGTCCATTCATAATCAAGGCAAACATTTCGAATCATTTCATTGTCATACAAATCGTTGCTTAAAAAAATCAGTTAGCAATCCCTTCACGAATTGTCACCTTTTCGTTTTTCTCAGGTCAGTCAAAGTTCAGTAGGTCCACCCTGCACCAGGTTGGACGATATCCCCCCAGGTAAAAAAAAAAAAAAAAAAAAAAAGGGGAATGGGAGAATAAGTCGGGTAAGTATGACTCAGCGGATCAAAGGAAAACTTGAAATTCATCTCACCCCTAATAGGTTACAGTCAACCAGGAAACAAAAGCTCAAGATAATCCTCTCCAGAGCAACCATGTCTCAGACCGGCAGCGAAGACCTCGCGGCCCCGCTGTCACCTTCTCCGGTCTCAGAAAGCGGCAGCGTGCAATCCCTTAGGGGATGGACTATCCCCAAACTGACGGCAGAGCTCAGACGCAGAGGTGTCCCCTTCCCCGCCACAGCAAGGAAAGGCGAGCTTTTCAAACTCCTCTTTCCCCCACCAGCAGCAGGACCCAGTACCCAACAGGCATCCCTTCAGTCGATATCATCGGCCATTTCACAATTACACACGATGGTGTCATCTCTATCCACCTCAGTCGCAGACGTCCAAACCAGGGTTGCACTTCTGGAGGCCCGACCGGCCACGGCTGTCCCCGACCCAACGGCAACTCAAAGCTTGACACCTCTTCCTGCAGGTAACTCAGGCTCAAGCCACATTGTCTACCCCTCCCACCTGGTCCCAACCAGTATCAGGAAGGACATCTTGGACGGCAAGGACGTCAACCTGGCCTCTCTCCTCATTTCCGTGCATGATTTGGCAGAAAATAAAGCCTACTCCTGGGGCGACATATCAGTGGTCCTTAAATCTAAAGACCCCAGATTGAACCGCAAGTTAACAGTCTCAGAGTTTACACTGGCCTTTGGCATGCTCAGAGATGTCCTGTGCTCAGCCACCCCTAGCAGGCGGGAAGAGCTGGACTTATATCTCCATACTGTGGTAGACTTAGGCCACAAGTACGGTGGTTTTGCCTTTTACGACTACCACCGTTCCTTTTCAGCCAAGGCCGCGGCCAGACTCATACAGTTCCAGATCACGACAGATTGGAGTCTCATGGACACAGAGCTCTTCTGCCGCCACTTTGCCGGCTTACGCTCACCTCTGTGTGCGATTTGCCAGTCTTCCACCCACACTGCCACCTGGTGCGCCAATACGGCAAACAGACGGCCTTTCGAGTTTCCCTCTACCTCAGGTTCAGTACAGGGTCAGCCGATCCCTGAACCAACGCCTCAGGTGGACAAACTCGGACGCCCAGTCCGAACCGTGGGAGGGGCAGCCATCTGTAATAACTTTAATCAGGGGTCCTGCAACTTCAGCCAGTGCCGTCTACTTCACCTCTGCACCTTATGTCATAGAGCACACCCCAGGATTTTGTGTGAAGTCAAGCAACACAAGAAGGCGTGACTAAGCCGGATCAACCTCTTATGGTTAGGATGGTATCTCACTTCACATCCCACCCCTTCCCTGGCCACCTTCCTTATCCAAGGCTTCACAGCAGGCTTTCACACCGGCCTCATTTCACTACCCCACACTACCCACGAATGTGCCAATCTTCGTTCGGCAGCCATTGACGAACAAGCCATAGATCAGCTCTTACAGGCAGAGGTGGATCGAGGTTACGTGATAGGCCCTTTCAGTTGCCCCCCTTTCAACACATGGAGAGTCAGCCCTATTGGGCTTGTCAAGGGCAAGTTTTCAAATAAATTGCGTTTGGTGTACGACTTGTCTGCGCCTCATTCTTCCCACATACCCAGTCTCAATTCCCTGATCCCCTCCGAGGAGTTTTCCCTAAAATATTCTTCCGTGGACATGGCAATACAGGCGATCATCAAAGCAGGCACAGGCGCCTGGCTCTCCAAAGCCGACATCTCGGATGCCTTCAAGCTCCTGCCCATCCACCCATCCCTTTGGTGCTGGCATGGCATCAAGTGGAAGGAAACATATTATTTTGCTACAAAGCTCACCTTCGGTTCGAAGAGTAGCCCGTGGCTCTTCGACACGTTCGCCCAGTCCCTCGGTTGGATACTATTACACAAGGGTCAATGCCATGAAGTCATCCATTATCTAGATGACTTCCTATTGATAGAACCACCCAGCAAGCCCCCAGGAGATCTCGACAA
>NC_133324.1:814446254-814508754 GCF_042186555.1 Aquarana catesbeiana | reverse complement strand
AGTCAGCCAAGCCAGAGTTTAGTAACCAGATTGGGTAATCAGCCAGGCCAGAAGACAGGGATCCAAGTAGAGGAACAGCAAGCAGGATAAGGAGCCAGAATGGATGTCAGCAAAGCCAGTCTTTAAAAAGGAACACAGGAGATGGTTTCTTGTGATGTGACCAAGGCGAAAGCAGAGATCAAGTGAGCTGGACAGCTTTAATTAGGCAGGACTGATGAGCAGAATCAACAACAGCTGGGTAACTGTGGAGAGAGATGGGAGGTGGCAATTAGCTGACAGCTGAGTGACCAGCTCAGAGAAGGAAGGGCTGAGCCCAGCCCTGACACATAGGGAACCAAAAGTCCCCATGTGATTTTTCAGGTTTTATTTAATGAAACACCATTAGCTTCTTTCCTGGCCATAGGCTGGGAAAAGTGACAGCCATTTCCAAAAGTGACATAATGCACATGAATTCCATATTCATTCTATCTAGGGGAGATCAGCAATGGGTGTTCACTGTTTTCCCTCTTCTCTACCAAACAGCATCTGCCATGAGGCTCCTAGGATAACGGGTGAGACAGCAGAGCTCAGGAAACATGGTGGAAGGTCACACAGTGGAACGCACTACGGGGGATCTGTGGAAGTGATCAGGTGGCTGTACGGCCACCAGATTACATTCAGCTGACATCCAACAGTCAGAATGTGAAGATTTACTTGCTTTCCCAGCTGCTGTAGCAGTAATGACATATGTCAGTGGTAGCAAAAACCTGATTGGTGACTGAGAAAAACATTTAAGTACTGGGCAGATTACTGAGCAGATAGGCTAAGCCCTCTATCTATTCTGATTATGACTTAAGTATAAGTATATGTGAAGACAAATCCTTTTTGTTTTCTTTATATAAAGGAAGGTTTAAATCTCCTGTCATGTAATTTTTTTTTCTGCCTGTGTCCCACTGGAGAGATTTTTATTTTCTCCCTGGCCTGGAAACAAAAAATAAATGAGATTACATCTCCCTAGAAATCTGAGTGAAATTCTCACATAAAGCAGGAGGACTCTAACCTCTTGCTTTGTGATAATTCAACAAAATATTTCCCATTCCTGTTTTGGTGACAATGGTCATCAGTCCACATAGAGAGAGTATAGAGAGAGATACAGCAATACAAACTTTACAGAGGGTCTAACCCACCCACAGTTAATCCAAAACTAGAACAAAACACCTATTCATATACCGTACTTTAAATGTAGATTTAATATAGAGAAAATAGTCTATTAATTTTAACCCAAATTTTCAAAGGAAAAATAGTATAAGAATAATTGCCTCCAAGTTAGTATAATCAAAGCTATAGCAATAGCAGATCATCAGCACTAACTTTTGAATGTAAAAGGGCAACAGCACCTTTGATTAAGCTTTTAGTGATAATTAGAGCACACTATAATTTTCACTGGCATAATTGTTTTCCCTATTTTTGCTCTTTTACTTCAATCTATGTTTTTCTCTACTAAGGCCACTGTGTGACTGTAAAATCTCCCAGGTACTGCTATTAAAACAATGTCATCACAGTTTTCCTACATTATTTTTCCTTCTTTAGTAGGCCTCTGTTTTTCTCATAACTAGACATATGCATTTGACAGATACTAAAGCAGTTAATTGGGAAAACTGTCTAATTTATGAATATTATGGGCAGTATCTAAACAGCTATTAACCAAAAGAAAGGAGACCCTTTGCAAATTACCAGAATCTTAAGACAATGTGATTTGAAAAGTAAAGCACAAAGATTATAGAAAACTACAAATAGAACTATTATAAATGAAATGTATACATGTAAATTTCTTCTAATTTAACAAAAAATAGCTACTGAATAATACAGAATAAAACTGAGACATTAAAGGGGTTGTAAAGGTATTTTTTTTATTTTTTAAAAATAACAAACATGTTATACTTACCTTCACTGTGCAGCTCGTTCTGCACAGAGTGGCCCCGAACCTGCTCTTCTGGGGTCCCTCGGCGGCTGTCTCAGCTCCTCCCCGCAATAATTAACCACCTTAATGCGAGCTCCCTCGCATGGTGGTTAGTTATTGCGGGCGCGCTCCCGTGATACAGCCGGCGGCTATAGCCGCTCGCTGTATCACTCGGCCCCGCCCCCCAGCGCGCCGCATCATTGGATGTGATTGACAGCAGCGCGAGCCAATGGCTGCGCTGCTTCCAATCCATCCACTGTAGCCAATCAGCGGCCAGGCTGAGCAGCAGGATCGAGGACGTGAATGAGCAGCCGAATTTCGAGGGGTCAGGTAAGTAAAACGGGGGGGCTGGGGACGGCGGTATGGCTAGTAGTTTTTTCACCTTAATGCATAGAATGCATTAAGGTGAAAAAATTTTTACCTTTACAACCCCTTTAAGATAATATACCTGTACAATAAAAATATAAAAATAATTTCAAATATGTTTCAAGCAAATTCATAGAAAGATTATATATTGTGACAATGCGAGACCCTGCTACTGGGAAAATGTTTGGAAAAAGGACACAGGGTTATCATGAGTATTCATTTTGAGTGGAGCTTTCTCCGGGTTTTGGTATTCCTGTATTGGGCTCCATAGGAGATTTAGAAGTACCTTGGGAGGGAAGAAATCTCCAACCCAGTGTTCTTCCAGGTTTTATTGAAGACTAGCAGGTTGTGTGTGCAGGACTGAAAATAGTTAAGGACTCCAGCCAGGAGAGAGGTGTGCTCCAGTTTTGGAGACAGAGCTCTACTCAAGAGTCAGGAAGTATCACTGTCTGCTGATAGGAGGGAGCTGTCAAGGGGACAGGTGTGAGTCAGTATAGATGTGTGCTACTGCTGTGTGCATGAAAGAGGAGCTATGTTTGTTAATGTGAAACTGTGTGCATTAAAAAATCCTCTGGTCTTGGTGACCAGTGTAAAGAGCAGAGGTACTGCTGAAGGAGAGCCAGGTGGCTTGGTATTTTGTTACCTGTTTATGCTGTGTACAACCAAAACCCCTGAATGGGCAAGTTTGTGGGCTTTACATTAATCTGTTGTAATAAAAGTGGTCTACCGGGAAAGTTGGACTGACAAAAAATACCTGAGGAACATTTGTATTCATCAGCCTGGAAGCTGCGTATGGGACATACTTGGACATTTCAACATGACAATGATCCAAAACACAAGGCCAAGTCGATCGGTCATTGGCTACAGCAGAAAAAAGTGAAGGTTCTGGTGTGGCCATCTCAGTCTTCTGACCTCAATATCAATTAGCCACTCTGGGGAGATCTCAAACGTGCAGTTCATGCAAGACAGCCCAATAATTTACAGGAACTGGAGGCTTTTTGCCAAGAGGAATGGGCAGCTTTACCATCTCAGAAGATAAAGAACCTCATCCACAAATACCACAAAAGACTTCAAGCTGTCATTGATGTTAAAGGGGGCAATACACAGTATTAAGAACTGGGGTATGTAAACTTTTGATCAGGGTCATTTAGGTAGTTTCTGTTATCATTATGATTTAAAAAGAGTAAACATAGTCAATTGATAATAAATGGCTTCAGCCAAACACAAACCATGAGAGAAAAACAATGTTTTGTGTTATTATTCATATTCTCTGAAAAATGGCCAAGAAATCATAAATTCTGCCAGGGTATGTAAACTTATGAGCACAACTGTAAATATATATCTACAGATCTCTCTCTCTCTCTCTCTCTCTCTCTCTCTCTCTCTCTCTCTCTCTCTCTTTCTCTCTCTCTCTATATATATATATATATATATATATATATATATATATACATACACACACACACACACACACACACACACACACACACACACACACACACACACACACACACACACAGTTGTGTGAAAAAGTATTTGCCCCCTTTCAATTTTTTTTTAAATGACAAATTGTATTATTACACAAAGATAACCTGAGTAAATACAAAATGCAGTTTTTAAATGGTGGTTTCATTTATTAAGGCAAAAAAGCTGTCCAAACCTGCCTGGCTTTATGTGAAAATGACAATGAGTCTTTCACATTGCTGTAGAGCAATTTTGGCCCATTCTTCTTTGCAGAATTGTTTTAATTCAGCCACATTGGAGGGTTTTCCATCATGGATGGCCTGTCTAAGGTCATGATTAGGGATGAGCCGAACACCCCCCTGTTCGGTTCGCACCAGAACTTGCGAACAGGCAAAAAATTTGTTCGAACACGCGAACACCGTTAAAGTTTATGGGACACGAACATGAATAATCAAAAGTGCTAATTTTAAAGGCTTATATGCAAGTTATTGTCATAAAAAGTGTTTGGGGACCTGGGTCCTGCCGCAGGGGACATGGATCAATGAAAAAAAGTTTTTAAAACGGCAGTTTTTTCAGAAGCAGTGATTTTAATAATGCTTAAAGTGAAACAATAAAAGTGTAATATCCCTTTAAATTTAGTACCTGGGGGGGTGTCTATAGTATGCCTGTAAAGGGGCGCATGTTTCCAGTGTTTAAAACAGTCTGACAGCAAAATGACATTTCAAAGGAAAAAAAGTAATTTAAAACTACTTGCGGCTATTAATGAATTGCTGGTCCGACAATACACATAAAAGTTCATTGATAAAAACGGCATAGGAATTCCCCATAGGGGAACCCTGAACCAAAATTTTAAAAAAAAATGACGTGGGGGTCCCTCTAAATTTCATACCAGGCCCTTCAGGTCTGGTATGGATATTAAGGGGAACCCCGACCAAAATTTAAAAAAATGGCGTGGGGTCCCCCTCAAAATCCATACCAGACCCAAAAGGTCTGGTATGGATTTTAAGGGGAACCCCGTGCCAAAATTTTTTAAAAAATGGCGTGGGGTCCCCCCCAAAAATCCATACCAGACCCTTATTCGAGCATGCAACCTGGCAGGCCACAGGAAAAGAGGGGGGGACGAGAGAGTGCCCCCCTCCTGAACCATACCAGGCCACATGCCCTCAACATTGGGAGTGTGCTTTGGGGTAGCCCCCCAAAACACCTTGTCCCCATGTTGATGGGGACAAGGGCCTCATCCCCGCAACCCTTGCCCAGTGGTTGTGGGGGTCTGCGGGCTGGGGGCTTATCGGAATCTGAAAGTCCCCCTTAACAAGGGGACCCCCAGATCCCGGCCTTCCCCCCTGTGTGAAATTGTAAGGGGGTACTTTTTACCATTTCACAAAAAAACTGTCAAAAACATTAAAAATGACAAGAGACAGTTTTGGACAATTCCTTTATTTAAATGCTTCATCTTTCTTCTATCTTCTTTCTTCTATCTTCTATCTTCCTTCGGTTTCTTCCTCCATCTTCTTCAGAAGAGGAGAAGCATCACACAGCGGGAGCCTCCCTCCATGCCATCATGGATGCGGAGCAGCCCAAGGAAAAGAAGCAAAGAAGACGCTGACGCCGCGGAGGAAAATGCTGGACAAGAACACCGGAGGAAGAACCAGAAGAACCAGAAGAACCAGAAGAAGAAGATGGAGGAAGAAACCGAAGGAAGATAGAAGATAGAAGAAAGAAGATAGAAGAAAGCAGAAGCATTTAAATAAAGGAATTGTAAAAAACTGTCTCTTGTCATTTTTAACATTTTTGACAGTTTTTTGTGAAATGGTAGGGGTACTTTTGTACCCCCTTACCATTTCACACAGGGGGGAGGGCCGGGATCTGGGGGTCCCCTTGTTAAAGGGGGCTTCCAGATTCCGATAAGCCCCCCACCTGCAGACCCCCACAACCACCGGGCAAGGGTTGTGGGGATGAGGCCCTTGTCCCCATCAACTTGGAGACAAGGCGTTTTGGGGGGCTACCCCAAAGCACCCTCCCAATGTTGAGGGCATGTGGCCTGGTACGGTTCGGGGGGGCGCTCTCTCATCCCCCCTCTTTTCCTGTGGCCTGCCAGGTTGCGTGCTCGGATAAGGGTCTGGTATGGATTTTTGGGGGGACCCCACGCCATTTTTTTAAAAAAATTTGGCACGGGGTTCCCCTTAAAATCCATACCAGACCTGAAGGGCCTGGTATGGAATTTAGGTGGACCCCCACGTAATTCTTTTTTAAATTTTGGTTCGGGGTTCCCCTGTGGGGAATTCCCATGCCGTTTTTATCAATGAACTTTTATGTGTATTGTCAGACCAGCAATTCATTATAGCCGCGAGTAGTTTTTAAAACTTTTTTTTGCATTGATCCTTGTCCTCTGGGGCAGGATCCAGGTCCCCAAACACTTTTTATGACAATACCATGCATATAAGCCTTTAAAATTAGCACTTTTGATTTCTCCCATAGACTTTTAAAGGGTGTTCCGCGGCTTTCGAATTTGCCGCGAGCACCCCAAATTGTTCGGCGAACTGGCGAAAAGCCGATGTTCGAGTCGAACATGAGTTCGACTCGAACTCGAAGCTCATCCCTAGTCATGATACAGCATCTCAGTTGGATTTAAGTCTGGGCTTTGACTATGCCACTCCAAAACCTAAATTTTGCTTTGTTTGAACCATTTAGAGGTGGACTTGCTGTTGTGTAGGTATGAGCTTCAAGTTCGAGTCGAACTCATGTTCGACTCGAACATTGGCTGTTCGCAAGTTCGCCGAACAGCGAACAATTTGGGGTGTTCGCGGCAAATTCGAATGCTGCGGAACACCCTTTAAAAGTCTATGTGAGAAATCAAAAGTGCTAATTTTAAAGGCTTATATACATGGTATTGTCATAAAAACTGTTTGGGGAACTGGGTCCTGCTCCAGGGGACATGGATCAATGCAAAAAAAGTTTTAAAAACAGCCGTTTTTTCAAGAGCAGTGATTTTAATAATGCTTAAAGTGAAACAATAAAAGTGTAATATCCCTTTAAATTTCGGGGGGTGTCTATAGTATGCCTGTAAAGGGGCGCATGTTTCCTGTGTTTAGAACAGTCTGACAGCAAAATGACATTTCAAAGGAAAAAAAGTCATTTAAACTACTCGCGGCTAATGACTTGCAGGTTCGACAATACACATAAAAGTTCATTGTTAAAAATGGCATGGGAATTCCCCACAGGGGAAATTAAAAAAAAATGACGTGGGGATCCCCCTAAATTCCATACCAGGCCCTTCAGATCTGGTATGGATCTGGTATGGATATTAAGGGGAACCATGGCCAAAATTAAAAAAAAAATGGCGTGGGGTCCCCCTCAAAATCTATACCAGACCCTTCAGGTCTGGTATGGATTTTAAGGGGAACCCCACGCCAAAATTTAAAAAAAAACAGAGTGGGGTCCCCCCAAAAATCCATACCAGACCCTTATCTGAGCACGCAACCTGGCAGGCCGCAGGAAAAGAGGGAGGGACGAGAGAGCGCCCCCCCTCCTGAACCGTACCAGGCCACATGCCTTAAACATTGAGAAGGTGCTTTGGGGTAGCCCCCCAAAACACCTTGTCCCCATGTTGATGAGGACAAGAGCCTCATCCCCACAACCCTGGCCGGTGGTTGTGGGGGTCTGCGGATGGGGGGCTTATCAGAATCTGGAAGCCCGCTTTAACAAGGGGACCCCCAGATCCCGGCCCTCCCCCTGTGTGAAATGGTAAGGGGGTACAAAAGTACCCCCCTACCATTTCACTAAAAAACTGTCAAAAATGTTTAAAATGACAAGAGACAGTTTTTGACAATTCCTTTATTTAAATGCTTCTTCTTTCTTCTATCTTCTTTCTTCTATCTTCCTTTGGTTTCTTGCTCCATCTTCTTCTTCTTCTGGTTCTTCTGGTTCTTCCTCCGGTGTTCTCGTCCGGCATCTTCCTCAGCGGTGTCGGCGTCTTCTTCCCTTCTTCTCCTCGGGCTGCTCCGCATCCATGATGACATGGAGGGAGGCTCCCACTGTGTGACGCTTCTCCTCTTCTGATGGTTCTTAAGTAACGGGGGAGCCACCCGGTGACCCCGTCCCCCTCTGACGCACGGTGACTTGACGGGACTTCCCTGTGGCATTCCCCGTGACGCCACAGGGAAGTCCCGTCAAGTCGCCGTACGTCAGAGGGGGCGGGGTCACCGTGTGGCCCCGCCCCCCGTTATTTAAGAACCGTCAGAAAAGGAGAAGCGTCACACAGCAGGAGCCTCCCTCCATGCCATCATAGATGTGGAGCTGCCCGAGGAGAAGAAGGGAAGAAGACGCCGACGCCACTGAGGAAGATGCCGGATGAGAACACTGAAGGAAGAACCAGAAGAAGAAGAAGATGGAGGAAGAAACCGAAGGAAGATAGAAGAAAGAAGAAAGAAGAAGCATTTAAATAAAGGAACATTTTTGACAGTTTTTTAGTGAAATGGTAGGGGTACTTTTGTACCCCCTTACCATTTCACACAGGGGGGAGGGCTAGGATCTGGGGGTCCCCTTGTTAAAGGGGGCTTCCAGATTCCGATGAGCCCCCCATCCGCAGGACCCCACAACCACCTGCCAGGGTTGTGGGGATGAGGCCCTTGTCCTCATCAACATGGGGACAAGGTGTTTTGGGGGCTACCCCAAAGCACCCTCCCAATGTTGAGGGCCTGTGGCCTGGTACAGTTCAGGAGGGGGGGCACCCTCTCGTCCCCCCTCTTTTCCTGCAGCCTGCCAGGTTGCGTGCTCGGATAAGGGTCTGGTATGGGTTTTTGGGGGACCCCACGCCGTTTTTTTTTATTTTGGCGTGGGGTTCCCCTTAAAATCCATACCAGACCTGAAGGGTCTGGTATAGATTTTGAGGGGGACCCCACGCCATTTTTAAAAAAATTTTGGCTGGGGTTCCCCTTAATATCCATACCAGACCTGAAGGGCCTGGTATGGAATTTAGGGGGACCCCCACGTCATTTTTTTTTTTTACATTTTGGTTTGGGGTTCCCCTGTGGGGAATTCCCATGCCGTTTTTATCAATGAACTTCTATGTGTATTGTCGGACCGGCAATGCATTAATAGCTGCGAGTAGTTTTAAATTACTTTTTTTCCTTTGAAATGTCATTTTGCTGTCAGACTGTTCTAAACACGGGAAACATGCACCCCTTTACAGGCATACTATAGACACCCCCCAGGTACGAAATTTAAAGGGATATTACACTTTTATTGTTTCACTTTAAGCATTATTAAAATCACTGCTCCTGAAAAAACGGCCATTTTTTAAACTTTTTTTTGCATTGATCCATGTCCCCTGGGGCAGGACCCTGCCCCCCCCCCCTTTTTATGACAATAACTTGCATATAAGCCTTTAAAATTAGCACTTTTGATTATTCATGTTCGTTTCCCCCAGATTTTAACTGTGTTTGCGTGTTCAAACAAATTTTTTGCCTGTTCGCATGTTCTGGTGTGAACCAAACAGGGGGGTGTTTGGCTCATCCCTACTGTTGTGTTTCGCATCATTGTCCTGCTGCATAACCCAAGTGCACTTGAGCTTGAGGTCACAAACTGACGGCCGAACATTCTCCTTTAGGATTTTCTGGTAGAGCTCAGAATTCATGGTTCCATCAATTATGGTAAGTCGTCCAGGTCCTGAAGCTACAAAGCAGCCTAAGACCATCACGCTACCACCACCATGTCTGACTGTTGGTATGATGTTCTTGTTATGAAATGCTGTATTCGTTTTATACCGGATGAAACGGGACGCACATTTTCCAAAAAGTAAAATTTTTGTCTCATTAGTCCACAGAATATTTGCCTAAAAGTCTTGGGGATAATCAAGATGTTTTTTGATAAATGTGAGATGAGCCTTTGTGTTCTTTTTGGTCAGCAGTGGCTTTGGCCTTGGAACTCTCCAATGGATACCATTTCTGTCCGGTCTCTTTCTTATTGTTGAATCATGAACACTGATCTTACCTAAAGAAGTGAGGCCTGCAGTTCTTTAGATATTGTTGTGGGTTCTTTTATGACCTCCTGGATGAGTCGTCGTCATGCTCTTAGAGTCATTTTTGTAGGCCGGCCACTCCTGAGAAGGTTCGCCACTGTTCCAAGTTGTCTCCATTTGTGGATAATGCCTCTCCCCTTGGTTTACTGGAGCTCTAAAGCCTTAAAATGGCTTTGAAACCCTTCCTAGACCGATACATGTACATTACTTTGTTCTTGAATTTTTTTAGATTGTGGCATTATGTGTGGCTTTTTGTGATCTGTTAGCATGCTTTACTTTGTCAGGCAGCTTCTATTTATGTAATTTCTTGATTCAACAAGTCTGGCAGTAATCAGGCCTGGGTGTTTCAAGTGAAATTTAACTCAGCTTTCCAAACAATTGTGGTTAATGACAGTTCATTCATGATTCAGCATGGGAGGGGGCAATTACTTTTTCACTTAGGGCCAGATAGGTTTGAACAGCTCTTTTCCCTTAATAAATGAAATAATAATTTAAAAACTGCATCTTGGATTTATTCGGGTTATCTTTGTGTAATATTAAAATGTGTTTGATGATCTGAATCATTTAAGTATGAGCAATATGCAAAAAAATAAAAAATCAGAAAGGGGCAAATACTTTTTCACACAACTATATTTTTATATATCTTTATACAACATGCATAAAGCCAATTCTAAGATTTTCACAATCCTGCCAGACAGCACAGTTAGGTTGTTAAGCAATAAAGCTTGGTCATCTCTCTGTCTCAAACCACTGATTGGACAGAAAATGGTTCTGGACAGGGGGCCACAAGTTTTATATCAAGACTGATTTAGTTATACTAGTTGAATTTAAACATAAATGTATTAATTTTTAATTGAAAACAAAACTGCATGTATTTTCATTTCTTTTTTAAGCTGCTTAGAATTCAGCTTTAAACAGAAGAAGTATGCTAGAATAACCATGTAAAGCTTTGTCGCTGATAAAATGCAGCATCTGCCAAACTCAGGTGGCTTCTGTCCCATTTGCTTATTTTCCAGCCACTATGCATATAGTAGTTTGGATCAGGTACTGGAAGTTGGAAAGATGACAATACTAAAACTTAATGGATTTCAATATTACTTCTCTGTCACTTCATATTATTACATGCTTTGTTTAAATCAGATTGTAAGCTAGTATGACATGATACAGGAGTCCACTGCCAAAAAAACTCAATGATCCATGAACCATAGCCCTTAAACAGTGAGTTATATTGAATATTTATATCAGATACATTTTGTTAACTTGGCATTTATCATGGTCTTCAAATTGGAGTTAGTTGCAAAGAAAAAGAGAAAAAGGCTGGCTTTCGTGTTTGCTGATTCAATGCTTTTTAAAAGCCAACACTAAACAGGTTTGTTTTTAGAGTGGTAAAGATCACATAACATGAGATCCTCTTATTGTTTGTAAATTCTCACATATACCCAGTAAAGTGAATAGCCTCAGATGATACACAGGGATGAAACAAATCCTTCTACATAAATTTTACTTGTATGTCTGCAGTCTTCCCCTTTCTACACCCTTTTAAAAGTGCAGATTGTGTTAAAAATCTTTCTTCATCCTTCAGTAGTACAGAGCCAACTGGAGGAAAGGGACACACCCTCTCTAAACATAGGCAGATGAACGAAGGAACATGCAGAGCTGTATTCTGAATAGACAAGCTCAGTGCCCTCTAAACACCCTCCCAGACACAAATTTTTAGTTCATGTTATCTCTTGTGTTGAAGAACTTGACAGAAGTGACTCATGCTCATATGTGCTTAGTTCAAATTTCACAAATGGGGCTTAAAACCACCTTAATATTCTAACCCACAGAGGATTCTTTTTCATTCCATGTGCTTATTCCCCATACTCAACTACTGCCTAATTGGCATGCTCAATGAAATAAGAGTCATACATTGTTCCATGTTATATGTGATCTGCAGGCATATTCTTGTGAAATAGCACCAATTCCAAATGTATTTGCACTGTTTAAAAATCAAAGTACATTTAGAGCTACCTTAAAGGATAACTGGAAAAATAAGTATTTCTTTCTAACATTACCCACAAAAGGAGCATATGTAAAAGTCCACAACATAAAAAGGTGATAGTTACATACATAAACTCAAGCACACAGGCAAATCAATGAATAGATGAAAAAAGATATCAATGGACTAATACAGCAAAGAAGCCACATATTAAGTATCCGAATGTCAAAGTCAAAACAAATAATTTAAGTATTTCTATTACAAGTTGCATTTAAAACTGTTCTATAACCACATGTCTATATTTTGTATGCATTAATAACCTATTTTGTGCAGTGCAGAAGCATATGATTCAGCATGCTTCAGGTAAATTAAACAGAATAAAAAATGTCATATTCACCAGATTAAAATGATACAGTACATGCTGTATATTTTTAGTTCATACCATAATTAATAAAGTAAGACAATATGAACAAAAACCAATAGTCATTCCTGTCAGCATTTTTTTTTCTTTCCAATCTATATTGTTAAGTGGGTTGCTAACATATTTTTAAGGATTTCTGAAAGAGATTTCTCCAGCTACATTTGTGGGCTTATCAATTAACACGTACACTATAAAGTTATCACAACGCACTGTTCCCACCCAGACTTATTTTCCATGGCAATACAGATAACAGTTATGATGTGCAAAGTGCAGTTGCCTGCAATGGAAACCCAGGAGATCAGTAAAGAGATGATTACTGTCTGAGTTGGTGCAGCTTGCACATGTTCTTTGCACTGTTTTATTCAATAAGCGTGTTAACATGCATGCAGGAGAAATAGAGGCTTATTTTTCATTATTTTCTTTGGGCATCACAGACAGTTCTCATTTCATACACTAGTAAATAAGGCCCATTCTATTTTCTGACAGCTGCCTGGGACTAAACTGAAATAGGGTACACATTTTAGGGTAAACTAAGGTTACCTTTCCACAGCAGAATGTTAATAAAGATTAATAGCCGATTTAAAAAAAAAATCACTTTGCCAATACCATAATTACCATATGTCCGAAAAAAGCTTGTTCATCCAATGTGTCTTTTTACTGCAAAGTACTTTGTTCCTTTTCAAGTCTTTCATGTGTCAGCCTGAAAACTAGTGTTAAAAAGAGCTAAGGCTAAGTATTGTGGATGATCAATTCTAATGAGATGACTCTTATTTCTCAATGTCATTTATCTTTCACATTTCTTTATGTCAAGGTCTGATGGCTGAAACTTTTCTGATAAGCTGATTATATAAGACATTACATTATAACATTTCTATGCTGCAATTAATATTAGAAAACCTTGCCAGATCCTTTCTGCTAGCCCATAAATATTATGTTGTATAGAGTTTGATTGGCAACATGACATTTTTTTGTGATATAATAAATGTTAACCAAGAGTTTTCCACTAAAAGCCAAGAGTGAGTCTCAGATCTGGGGACCTCATATATTTTCACTACAGGGTCCTGCTCCCCTATTCCTAATGTTTCTTACACTGGTTTTAGAAATGTGTAACTGAACTCATTTGACTTGCACTATATATAGAAATTGTCACAGCATCTAGCTTATCCCCTCTGTTCCCCACACTTCTCCCACCTCTTCACATCACATTCATCTGGGGAGACATGCATCAAACACCTGGCACCTCACTCACAGTTCCTTCCACCCCACACCTCCTGTGTGTAAGGCACCAGGCTATCAGATCCCCTGATGCTCCCGCTATGTGAATCTGAGGAAAACAGTGTGTGATTCTTCTTTTTCCAGGCCCCTAGATTCTACATGTGTTATTGTAAAGATTCCAGACTGAGTTTTGGCCTCCAGGAGCCACTTCTGCCTCCCATTGCCCTGTCTGCCTGTGCCCTCTGCTCTCCTCTGCTCCTCTTTTATGACCAGGGTGCACAGCACTCATCTCCCTCTCGCTCTAGACCCAGCATCCTCTCCCTCTTGCTCTAAACCCAGCATCCCTCTCGCTTTAGACTCAGCGTCCTATCCCTCACGCGATGTTTTGGGGCCATCATGTGTCCTCAGCTTGAGTCCCTGAACACTCCTGTCTCTTCCCCTGCAGTGCCATTTTACCACCCTGAGGACCATTTCCTCTTGCTGTGTCTTTTTGTTGCCCTGTGGACTGTTTCCCTTTGCTGTGCCATATTTCTACTCCATGGACTGTTAATCCTTGCTGGGCCATACTACTGCCTTAAGGATCATCTCCCCTTGCTGTGCATATTACATCCCTGAGGATCATTTCTCCTTGCTGTGCCTTACTTTTGCCCTGTGGACTGTTTGTTCTTTGCTGTGTCATATTTCTGCTTTATGGACTTCTAACCCTGGCTTTGACTATTACCTCCCAGAGGATCATTCTCCCTTGCTGTATCATATACCTACCTGTGAGCTGTTTATCTGTGCTGTGCAATATTGCTAACCCGTGAAATGCCTCTCTGTACTGTGTCCTATTGCCACCCCTCCCCTACACCCACACTCCTCGATAAATTACTTTTGATATTTTAAAAACATTTTGTATAGTTCTTATATTGTATGGCTCCTGCAAATTTTAAAAGACCAGATATTTAATACCCAGGTTTTCAAAAAATGATCTGCACTTATAGCCATTAAATATATAGGACAACCACATTCCCTAATTTCTGTGTATTACTTTTATTTTCATCTTTACTAATTGCAAAACTTCATAAAAAAATCTTGACATATAAATTGTTGTGTGTGTCTTTAACCCACACACTATCACGCAATGGTTTAATGTATGTGCAGCAGCCATTTTGGGCTATGAAGCTGTGCAGCAGGATGCCGTGTGATGCACATTTTATCGCATCACACAGCTCCCTATTTTTTCTTTGTTTGAACCTTACGTAAAGTGCAAAAATTGACACTTCCTTCATGTCACGGCACAGCAGAATGGTGCACTGCACTTGCTGTGCAGTGACATGACATGCAGGGCCATCCAGAGAGGTGTGCTATTTTGCAAACATGTCACATAATTTCACACAGCTCTGGAATGCAGAGAAACCCCAAATTCTGGTGTGAACGTGACACAGAGAAAACTATTGGTTTCTGTGTATCATTGCAGTTACCTGTATTCATCCATGAGGAAAAACATAGGTACCTGCACATAGTGTGAACAGGCTCTAAAGGACCAGCATAATAAACCCCTTACCTGTCCAGGCCATTTTTTGATACATTGACTGACAATTACTATTCATGCAAAACTGTACCCAAATTAACTTGATATATAGTTTACAGTATTTTTTTTTAGACAGATAGAGCTTTATTTTGGTTGTATTTATAAACCACTTTATTTTTTACTACATGAGGAAAAAAAAAAGACCAAACAACTGGTTTCTCTTGCTTTCTGTTATAAAACATAGCAAATAAAAAATTCCAGAAAAGTACAAAAACACCTTTTTTGCAGAGTACACCTCCAAGGTGATCTGATTTTTTTGCCACAATTTTTTGGAAATGGAGAAACATTCAGGTAATAAGGGGGTTACAACATGAAGATCATATCTGCCAACAATCTCAGATTTGGCAGAACAGTCACACCTTTTAGTCTCCTGACCCTTGAAGGCTGATTCCTGGATTTTGTCCCAAAATCACAGCATCAAG
This sequence comes from Aquarana catesbeiana, assembly GCF_042186555.1. NCBI lineage: Eukaryota > Metazoa > Chordata > Amphibia > Anura > Ranidae > Aquarana > Aquarana catesbeiana. The sequence goes on along the minus strand of NC_133324.1, from coordinate 814,493,354 downwards.
TCGCTACCTCTGCCCAGCCCTGCCTTTGCCAAAGCTTAATTGAAAAAACTGTTAGAAGCTGATTGGTTTCTATGTAGAAGTGAGCCTGATTTTGCACTCTCCAACTTAGTAAATAAACCCCAGTGTGACTTCTGTTGAACAGGCTTTTTGGAAACATTTTCTCGATGGGCCATCTAATAAGATGCAGCTACTGATCAGTGTATTCTGACAGTGGGGAATCACAGCTGTCAGAATACAATGTCTCAGTGAGGACGATTCCTCTAACCACCTCAATTGTGTGGATGGGGGATCTGTTTTTTCAACCCATCTGTGGCTAACAACAAATTGTTCTTGTTCCTCCTCAAATGAGAGAAACCACCCAATTAACTTATCCACATTAAACTGATGGCTATTATAGTCAGAAATCCTCAGCAGCCCTGGCTGTCTGCATACTTGAAAAGTGACTACATCTGATTGGATGATACATGTGATAGCATGCAGTCACTGACCCTTCCATTTTGAAACCAGCTTTTCTTTAGCCAGGTGGTGATGACAGGGCCACCTATGGTTCTAATTTCAGCAGGAGTCCTATATAGCCAGTATAAAAGTTGTAGTTAGCTAAACAAATGCATACATAATGTTTTATAAATGAACAATACATTCTTAGCTATGTTTCTGTCCTTATTATGATAAATCTTCTAGAGCAGAAGTCTCCAAACTTTCTAAACAAAGGGCCAGTTTATAGTTCTTCAGCCTTTAGGGGGGCCAGACTGTAGCCAGTGGCAGTGGCAATTTTCTATTCATCAGTGGGCATAAACATCATCATATTTGGTATTATGGGAAGTAATAGTGCCCCACTGTTGGTATCATTGGGAGGAAGAATGCCTTATTATTGGTGTCAGGGGGAGAAATGTTGCCCCGCTGTTGGATGTCAGTTGGACCAAAAATATGTCTCATAACAGTGAGAGGAATTGTGCCCCAAGGGCGGGATAAAGGCAAGCAAAGGGCCATATCTGGCCTCAGGGGGGCAGGTTGGAGACCACTGTTCTAGAGTATTTTAAAATTAAATTGTTTGGTAGGTTTTGGATATTCCTCTTATAGAACCACGGCTATTTTTAAGTATATTCTGTGCCTACTTGCTTGCTGGATGCACAGCATAAAATGGTGTCCCTGGAATTGTTTTTTTTTAATTGCAGGGACGAGTTCTAATTACTGTAGTAAAATGCAGTTATACTATAACCTTGAAATATAGCACTTGCTTAAAATCAAACACAAGATCATTTCCATGCCTATCCATATATAGCTACTTTTTAGTGTACTTTATATAGACCAAATAACCTAAAAATGCCTACACCTTCCAACACACATGCATACAGAAAGAACTCCAACAAGTTTTACACTTGACATATTTATCTTGCGTGATAATCCAATATCTGTTAATTATTGGTTTAATAGACATGAATCATCTTAATATTATGATAACTAGTAATTCCTGCAATCATTCAGTTCCAGGCTTACTGAAAGTCATAATTCCATAACTTCAATAATTACTGAATTATACATTTTACATGCAATACTTCTCAAAAATTGCTTCTCATTCTAGCAGGAGAAAATAGCAGACGCTGACTGATAGCTTATTACCATAAAGGAAGTAATTGAGAACCATTTACTTCCATTATGGTTTGTAATTTATATAGTGCTCTTTTAAGTCTTTCACAAAATATACCTTACATTCTATTTTAAACTGCTAGAACATCCAAGTTGTTTACAAGTTGTTTGTAATATATAGCCTTAATGAGGCTGTAAATGCAATGTTGACTAGGTTTTCCAGATATTTTCAGAAAAAAAAGGTTATGAGCAATTAAACCTCTCTCTACTATTTTTAAAATGATCATTGAATTGTATATACCATGAATGCATTCACATGGCAGCTGTCAAAGGCAGGCAGATGCTAGTTTTCTGAACAATAATGTAATACATTTGGTCTTCGTGGACAACAACTCTACCCACTCTGATATTTTTAAGGATGATTTCTAAATAGATTTTTTATTTACACTTTTATGACCAGAGGTCATTGAACCTAGATACCGAAGCCAAATTTAGAGTTTCAGTTTGTTTTGGTTTACGGAAATTGGAATCCATGAGGAACACAGTATATGTATTATTGTGATCTATGAATAATACATTTGCATATGAAGATATATCTATGTAGAAGTTTGATGCTTTTTCTTTTTAGGCTATTTTAAATGTTATTAAAGTATTGTTGAACTGAGAATTTAGAGGCCTTCTGACATTTACTATAATAATATACACTGTAAATGCAGGCACTTCCATTCAGTAAACAGAACAATATAGGGCGCATCAATGTGCAATATATTCCAATGTAAACCTATAAATGATGCAAAAAAAAGTGCTATAGTGCATGAACAATAGATATGCTACTTAGCAATAAAGTGAATCCGATATGTTATACCATATATTATAATGTGAACCCATATAATGCAGAAAAAGTGCTATGATGCATAACCGATAATTATGCTACATTGCATTAAAGTGAATCCAGTGCAACAAATAAAATGTCCTCAAATATTAAAAAACACACAAAAAATTTTTCTTTGTAATCCAATCACCACTAAATAAAGTGTACATGCATTCATATTCGTGCTTCACCCAAAGTGGTATAACTAAGCGCTCACCAGATGGTAGTGGCCACAGAGTGACCCTCAGGCGTATTAACCATGTGTCTTCAACAAGGAATCTTTCCCAAATCTTGGCAGATAAAACTCCATTCACCAATCAGCAGATATTGTATGTGACTTCTATCTCTGAATCACAATATTTCAATGCCTCCCCCAAATCTGCAAAAAGTGGCTCTCCATAAAGCCACAGAAAGCTTGGATAGTGTAAAAACGTCTTTATTCAACAAGCTAAAACTCCCAAACAATGTGTAGGTACAGGATGAAAAAGCAGCAAACTAAACTGCAGCTGAGAAGGGAAGCAGAGACCGAGCAGTGTCTTACTTTCTTTGGGTGTTGCTCAAACGACTCAGCTAGCATCCCAGCTGTTCCAGGAACGGAGGACTCGTGACAGTGTATCGAGCCTCCCTTTCAATATACTTCACGCTGTGCGCGTGTCTTCAGGAAATGAAGTTGATTGATCAACACCCATAAAACATAAGACACTGCTCGGTCTCTGCTTCCCTTGTCAGCTGCAGCTGTTTTGTCATCCTTATTTCATTTAAAATAGCCTAAAAAGAAAAAGCATCAAACTTCTACATGGATATATCTTCATATGCAAATGTATTATTCATAGATCACAATAATACATATACTGTGTTCCTCATGGATTCCAATTCCGTAACCAAAACAAACTGTAATGTATGTCCACCCCCATCATTGGTATACCTAGTCAGTTGTTTCCTGCTACTACTTATTATTTTTGGGCAATTGTACAATCCTTAGAATTGTTTTAATATGCATTTATGTCACAAGTTATCCCCAATATATATATATATATATATATATATATATATATTTTTTTGTTAGCTCAGCCTTGTAGTTCACCAGGGCATCCGTTTGTAAAGTGTGGTGTGCAGTGCAGCAGACAAGCTTGAGAAAACTGGCATGTTGTTGCAGCAGACAAGCTTGAGAAAACTGGCATGTTGTTGCCTGCCTTCTTCAGCGCTCTTTCTCCCCATTCCCATCCAAGTGTGCTCTTTGATCTCACAGACACTCCTTTTCACTGACAGCTCAGGTCACCTGTCATCTTAGTCCCAATGTTCTTGCTGTGTTGTATCTGGTGTACCTGGTGCTTCCTGGAGAATATGATGTATAAGATTACCATCTGTATACAAGAACACACATTTTCAATATAAACTAATTGAATATCTTTCATATGTATGTTCTATCAATGTTGCTTCAAATATCTGTATGAAATTCTTTTTTTTTTTTTTTAAAGTTTGTTAACAAAAAAAAAGAATATCACTATGTAGGTGGATACTATTTTTTAAGCGTAACCACCTCATTACAGGGCACTTACACCCCCTTCCTGCCCAGGCCATTTTCCAGCGCTGTCACACTTTGAATGACAATTGCGCAGTCATGCTACACTGTAACCATGTTAATTTTTTTATCATTTTCTTCACACAAATAGAGCTTTCTTTTGCTGGTATTTAATCACCCCTGGGTTTTTATTTTTTCCTAAAAAAAAAAAAAAGACCAAAAAATGTTTGTAAATAAGTAATTTTTATCCTTCACTGATGGGCGCTGATGAGGCAGCACTAATGGGCACTGATAGGCTGCACTGATGGGCACTGATGAGAAGGCACTGATGGGGAGGCACGAATATGCCGCACTTATGGGCACTGATAGGTGGCACTGATACGTGGCACTAATAAGCACTGATATATGGCACTGATGGGTGGCACTGGTGGGCACTGGGCACAGATAGGCAGCACTGGGGGGCACTGATAGGCTGCACTGGTGGGCACAGATAGGCGGCACTGATGGGTGGTATTGATGGGCATCAGTAATGAGCATTGATGGGTAGCAGTGATGGGCATTGATGGACAGCACTGATAGCCAGCACTGACTGGCATTACTAATGGCCACTGTTTGCTGGCACTTGTGGGCACTGATTGCTAACACTTGTGGGCACAAATTGGTGGCAATTGTGGGCACTGGTTGGCACTGATTGCTGGTAGTGGTGGGCAATCATTGCTGGCACAGGTGGGCACTTAATTGTAATCAGGGCACTGATGATCAGTGCCCTGATTACATACCTAGCTGTTCCCTGTGAGGAGATGAGTTCATTCTGGGAGGCCGTCATATGACGTCCACCCAGAACGAGAGCCACACTGCCCAGCCGTCATTTGATGGTGGACAGGCGGCGAGTGGTTAATAAATGTACAATTTTTTAAACATTCCTGCACGCTTCTGTTTTCTGTCTTTCCTGTCTACTTTTTACAACTGTGCACAACATTTCATTCACATGTTTTTAAATGTTTTCTATTTTTTTTTTTTTTTTTTTTCAAATATAAATTTTATTCAACTGCCACAGAGGGAGAAGTCCCAAAGAAATAAACAGCTTGATAAATGTGGTACATATTTTACACAGCACAAACAATATAATAAAGTTTAGAAAGTTGTGATACACTGCATATTCAGATACATAGGTGAAGATTATACACCAACTGGTTCAAATTATTTTCTATAGTTCACTTGTATCCCGTAACCTATGGATCTCCTCCCTACTTTTTCACATTTTCCATAAACAAAAAAAAAGAAGGGAACATGAAAGAGATATATAGAACAGACATAAGAGAAGAGATATAGATAGATTAGTAGAATAAGGGGGAGGAGGGGAGGGCAGGGGAGGGGGGGAGGCAGACAGAGCGAGGTTTGGCCGAAGACAGCACACTGTATTCGGTAATGCTAACATAGTAACTTAGGTACCCAGGAGAGAGACACCCTCCTCCGAGTAAATAAATACATTCCAGATGGCCCAAGTATCAGTATATTTCTCACGTTTATTTTGTGCTGAGAGGACGAGGTCCTCCATTTTATTAAGCTCTTCCACCTTGCGCAACCAGTCTGCAATATGTTTTCTATTTTTTACACATTGTACTGCACTGTGATAGTTACAACCAGTCAGTTTCAGTTGCCCCTGTGCCTCCATGTGAGGATCAGCGACAGACAGAGCAAGCAAGTTATTTTGATTCATTGATATTGTAATCACATAATCAAGAACCATGCTGATTGGTTCCCTATCATTAATGGAGACAAGTCAGAATGCAGTCTCATAACCAGAAGCATGCAATGGTGTCTCCTAGATCTACAGACTGAGGTCAGGGAGGGGTTCATTTGGGTCTATGATTTGTACTTGTGATTGGTGATGAGCTAAAGTTTGAGCCAAACTTGTGGGAAACTGTCAGATAACAGGCCACCAGCCAGCAAACACATAATTTTACCAAATATGACCATATGGCTACATTAAAGCGGAGCGCCGCCGAAAAAAATTTTTTTTAAAAGTCAGCAGCTACAAATACTGCAGCTGCTGACTTTTAAAACATGGACACTTACCTGTCCAGGGCGCCCGCGATTTCGGCACCCGAGGCCGAAGCGTCTCTCCGTCCTCGGGTGCTGCCGCCTCCATCTTCGGTAAGGGAATCAGGAAGTGAAGCCGTGCGGCTTCACTTCCCGGTTCCCTACTGCACATGCGCGAGTCGCGCAGCGCAATACGGATGGTCCCTGCTGCCTCTGGGACCCGTGTGTTTCCCAGCAGGCAGTGGGGAGGGAGCAGGAAATGGCGTAAATAACCGCAGATTCTGCGGCTATCTATGCCGGAAGTGGGTACAGATACCTGTAATATACAGGTATCTGTACCCCCCTCCCCCCTGAAAGGTGCCAACTGTGTCACCGGAGGGGGGGAGGAATCTGATGAGTGGAAGTTCCACTTTTTGGTGGAACTCCACTTTAAGTTAATAATGTCACCAGTCTCTGCCCCTTTGTTACATGCAGCTGTGGGACAGATGATTCCCTGGCTGCAACTGATTGGGCCAGTGGTCTGTTATCATGTGACAATATTCCATGAACCTTAGCTCATCATTACTTGTGGTATACAGAAGGGATTGTACACTCCACAGATGGAAATGTATCTACTTCTAAGCTTAACCTATTTTATCCCTTTGTCTAGCTTTTAACACTTAGCATGCCCTAACTTAATCTTTAACGCTAAACCTTAATGCTTTAACTTAACCCATGAATCCATAAAACCTAACCTGAACTCAAAAATGTTACTTCCTAAACATCAACTATAACCATAACCTGTACCCTTACCCACTGCTAGCCTAGCAAAAACTTTACTTCAACAGATCAGATAAAATTGAGTACTGTCCGTGGTACTTTTTTTTATTTGCACTAACATACAATTTTTCAGGACAAGCTTTCGGGGTATGTCCCCTTCTTCAAGGTCCAAGCAGTACTAATTCACACATTTTTAAGCAGAATACAAACAAAAAAACAAAAACACATCTCTGAGGGAAAGGAGAAAGAAAAAAAAAGAGAAAAACAAACACATACAAATCAATGGTAATAAAGATAGCAGCAGAGTTACTGAGATAAGACAGAGGGAGAGCTATAGAATGGAGGGGGGGTTGATAGTCACAGAGGGGGTCGTAAAACTTTAGTATAATGGGTACTCTGTGACTATCAACCCCCCTCATTCTATAGCTCTCCTTCTGTCTTATCTCTCTAACTCTGCCGAAAATCTTTATTACCATTGATTTGTGTTTGTTTTTCTCTTTATTTCTTTCTCCTTTCCCTCAGAGATGTGTTTTTTTTTTTTTTTTTTTTTAACATTCTGTTTAAAAATTGGTGAATCAGTACTGCTTGGACCTTGAAGAAGGGGACATACCCCAAAAGCTTGTCCTGAAAAATTGTATGTTATTGCAAATAAAAAAAGTATCACGGACAGTACTCAATTTTCTCTGTCACAATTGCACTAATACGGCTACAATCACATCAAGTACTTCAACAGACCCATACTTACCTTTTCAGGTACCAAATTTACTGTGTGCTCTTTTGCTATGATGAATGCCAAGTGCTCCCTGACCTGATTTGGATCTACCAGACAAGATCTTGGCATCATGATCAACTGATATGTCTGAATCAAATATGTAAATTATTAGTACAATGAAATATTGATTACATGAATTTCAGCTTACAAATTAGAACTAACATCTACAGAATGACAATTCTAGATATAGTATATTATAATTAACAAAACACGATAAGCAAACATAACTAGGGCAGAGATAGTTGTATAAATTTTTATGTACAAGGAATGGGTGACTTTAGTTTAGTAAACCAAAGTATGCAATATTGAAAGAAATACATAATGTAAAAAACAAGCACAATACAGATTTTAACTTTATATTAAATATTACAGGATAGTCATCAATTTTTTGGCAGTTACTTATGTAAATTGCTTTACTGTTTCCACATATAATTGTACTTTTTTTTTCAGAGGACACTTACTGGCACACAAACTTAATATTAGGTTTATCCCTGCCACCTGAGGGGTGGGGGTGTTTAATTTTCTGGGATTAGATTAGATTTCTAATGACTTCAAAGACACTGTTGGGTTAAAAAAAAAGTATACAAATAGATTTTATGTTCTCTCAGTTTTGGGGAAATAAGGTGTTTTAGTAACTCATCCAAAGAAATTATAAAAAAAGATAAACCTGTAAATGTATTAATGATTTATCATATTTATCATATCATTATAATGTATACTAGACTGAGCTCCCAGTTACCGTCAGTCACAATTACAGTCACAGAATTGTATTTTCAGTTTCTTCATTCTGTAATGGACAGACTTTTTTGATTATATTCTTCATAAATGATTAAAGATGAGATAAATAATTTACAATCTGATTTGAAAGCAACATGTCTAACTTTCTTCCTTACTCCTATTTGGATTTTGAAGCAATATTCAAGATAAAATGGGGGAGATTTACTAAAGCTGGAGAATCTGGTACATGGTAGTCAATCAGCTTCTAACTTCAGTTTGTTCAATTAACCTTTGACAATAAAACGTGGCAGCTGATTGGTTTCTATGTAGAGCTGCACCAGATCTTGCACTCTCCAGTTTTAGTAAATATCCCTCAAAGTGTCACTTATGGGCAACAGGTTAGAGCAATTAGTGAGTTTTAAAATCAGAAAATGTACTAACATTGTTTTCATCTAAGTTTTATGAAACCCACTGCTATAAAGATCAGTTAGAGCCTACTTCCAGAAGACTGCGCTGTGTAACTTTACCTCTTTCTACTTCTGGCATCACCAATCCTATTCAAACTTTGAAGGCAAGTTTGATCCTAATTTTTGGCTTCTTGGTACTAACATTTATCTTTGTGACTTTCTGTATATGAACGACAGCAAGGAGGGTGTCCCAGCATCAGAAACAGGTGTGTTTCAAGATCATCAAATTACTCACATAATGAAAGTGGATAGACTGATGCATAACAGTAACACCTGGATAAAAAACTGCAGTGAGGAGCATATAGAGTGTGCTCTCCTTGTAGATTTCCCACCTTTATTTCAGTTTTTGCTGGTATCCCTATTGCCAGCAAGCTGGTGAGTGTGGGGCCCCTGCCACATTGATACTAGGCTGTATCTCTTTCAGTTCTGTGTTCAAGAAGGGACTTGATGCTGAAGGGAACTAGACTTTTTGCCACCTACAGTGGCAAGAAGATGCATACAAATAATTACTAAATAGTTTTCAGTACAATACAAGGGAGGTTTTGGCCAAATAGCATCAAAGAAAAAGGAGCAGGAAAAATGGACATGAAAGGTATGTCTGACTACGAGTAATGCCTGTAAAGAGCCTGAAAACTGCCTCACCTGCAGTCCCAGTGTGAAAGCCCGAGTGCTTTCACACTGGGGCGGTGCGCTTGCAGGACAAGAAAAAAATCCTGCAAGCAACATCCTTGGGGTAGTGCAGGAGCGGTGTATACTCCGCTCATGCACCACCCTGCCCATTGAAATCAATGGGCAGCGCTGACAAAGCGCCTGCAAAGCGCTTCAGCAGCAGTGCTTTGCGGAGGCTTTTAACTCCTTTGGGGGAGTTAAAAGCACACCGCTAGTGGCGACAAAGCGCCGCTTAAACAGCAGTAAAGCGCCGCTGATACTAGCGGCGCTTTACCGCTACCGCCCCCACCACCTCATTATGAAAGTGCCCTAATGAGTAACAAGGTACTGTTCACGTTAACCAGATTCATTTTGTTTTGTTTATGCAAACCCAGGTTACTGACTAATGCAATATTTATTTAATTTGGGACCAGATTTTATTTTATGCTTCTTTATTTTGTTATACCTGATGATTTCTTTTACTTCTAAAGCCAGCTATATTAATAATAGCAGCAATATGGTCATATTGGATAAATCAGTTTAGAAAATATATGAAGACTGATGAACCAAAGACAACAGACAATATATTTGTTAATTAAGTGCAAAGATAGAAGTTATACGGCTAGTAATGTGTAGCAATTTGAATGACTTATTCAACTTAGAAGCCACCTTTCTAGACAACAGTACTGCAGGTGGGCTATGTAGCTTGGTCCATTGCCTGGCTCAGCTCAGCATCCCATTGGGGTTGGCTCAGCATCTCATGGGGTTTTACTAAAGACAAATAACATGTTTATTTTGCAAGGGAATTTTCACTTTGAAATCATGTACAAGGAAAATAAAATAAAAATGTAATTTTGCTTGAAGTCATCAGGGCTTCATTAAAATATGGGAAAATTCCCTTGCAAAGTAAAAATTTGCTGTGTATTTACCTGTGATAAATCAATCCCATTGTCTCCTGAAAGCTAGTTTAGTGTTCCCAGGAAGCTCATTAAAGGTGTAATACAACAGTGAACATGTGGCACTGTCTAATCATGTTTAAACATGTGTAAGCTGAAAAATTGTGCTTTAAGACAGGTATATTTTAAGTACCTAAAAGTAGAAGGAGGTGATAAATATCCCTTTAACAACTTCATATATTTACAGATGAGATAAATAATTCCACAATAAGAGATTCCTTGTAATTTTAAAATAAAATGACTGTGCTTAACATTGTAACACAGTTGCCTATATCATTCTACTGTGGTTTCAGGATGCACCTTATAGTATGATTAACCTCTCAGTTACTCCAAATTACTGTATTAAAGGACTTAGCTGTCATTGCTGTAGAATACAGTACATTATATATTATACATGTTATAGCATTCATTATAATATTATCTACATGGACCAAAGTTGAAAGTCTTTTTGGTTCCACAACATAGAACCAACTATAAAACCAAACAAATGCATTAGAGTAAGTCAAGGATCTCCAAACTACGGCCCTCCAGCTGTTGCGGAACTACATTTCCCATGAGGCATTGTAAAACTCTGACATTCACAGACATGACTAGGCATGATGGGAATTGTAGTTCCTGAACAACTGGAGGACCATAGTTTGGAAACCCCTGGAGTAAGTAATGGTAAAAGCCATGTCATTTTTTTGCTATCAATGGTCCATTGGGGAGATCTCACTTAATTTCCTGTCTAGCAAACATAACTGGTGATGAGAGGAAATCTCTCCAATAAAGTTGAAATCCGCTTTTAGATAGTTAACACTGGAATGTGCATCCCTAATTGAAGAGTTCTCTTCAATTTCTTTTCTGGTGACTTCCATCATGGAGTGAATCTCCTGATTGGGGGCACATACAGCTATACAAAAATGACAGGGGTTCTAATCCCTCACTACTCAAACTAAAGCTAAAACAAAAGATTTGGGATTTAAATACATTTTAAATACACTCTACATCTACTTTGTTTTTCTTTACAAATTCTCTAAAGTGGCAGGGAAGTTATAATATTTATTTTTTGTTTATTACAAATTTAGAACTGTTGAAATGCCAGAATCTTAACAGCCTCATACATGAAAGTGCTGAGTCTTCTGTGTGTATAGTTAATCATTTGTATGTAAAACTATTCTGCTGTGAAACGTTTACTCTGTGTACAGATACCATGTTCAGCATAATAGACAATGGGGTTTATTTATTAAATGGGAGAGTGCAAAATCAGTCTAATTTCTACATAGAAACCAATCACCTTCCAGGTTTTATTGCCAAAGCTCAATTGAAGAAGCTTAGGTTAGAACTTAATTGGTTTTAATGCAGAAGTGAGCCTGCTCCAAGCATCAAAATCCATTGCTCAAATATTCCACTGTAAGAGAGGGTATGCAAAATGCAATCTCTAACATCAAATTTTGATGAGGACAGGCTCAATAAGCAGAGGAGTATTTTGGTTCCTGAATCTGTCAGCTAAGAAAATTAGGTTACAATCTGCATGAGATCACCAAAACTGGAAGATTGAAGTTTCAAAAAATAATACCTAGTCTAGTGTAATATGGTCATAGGTGTAATATGTGTAAAGTGTAATATGGTCATAGCTATGGTCAGATTGCAAGGTTTATACTATTAATCCATGGATCAGTTTATGTCATGGATCAATTTATGTCATGTGTCAACAATTTAGGTTGGTGGTGGTGTAATGGTGTGAGGAATATTTCCTTGGAACACATTAGACCTTATAAAGCCAGTTAAGTACCATTTGAATGGCCGACATTCGCATTGTTGCTCACCATATGGATTCCTTTTGAGTTATTCTACCCATTTCTTTGGCTACTTTTATAAGGTAAATATGCCATATTGCAATGCTTTTATCATCTCTTAATGACATGTACTGTAAGTGTATTCCATTAACTTTCACAGTCCTGAGATTTTAATCCTGTAGAACACCTTTGGGATAAGTCTGAGTTTGGGAGTTTCAAAGGAGAATTGTATGTCCAAAAAATATACTGCATGCTTTTATCAAACTAGCATAGATCAAAATCGCTAAGAAACATTTCCATTATCTTGCTAAATTCATAGCACAAAAAACCTACAATGTTCCGAAGACTAAATAGGTCTTGTTTGTTTGAGATAGGTATCTGGACAACTGATAAAGTGGTCGCTTAGGGTATAAGTACCAGCGTAAGTGTATGAGCCCTAAAAAGATTTATTTCATAGCACAATCTTAATACATTTTTTCCTAAAAGATAGTATAGTGTTTCTTCAGTGAGCATACTGTATATTTATTATATTTTTTAGTTATTATGGCTGTGTTTAGTATTTTTGATATGACTTTTACAGTTTACATGCCAGCCCTTCCATACATTTTCTATTGTATTAATAAAAAAATAATAATATAATACAATTTTTTGCTGATAAACCACCAGAGGAAAATCTGTATTTTATTGTAATCACTCTGCCTTCCTGCTTTACAACTGATGTTGAAGTAGGAACTATCTTGATTCCCCTATTTTTTGGAGTTCCCTGTTTTTTTATTATTATTGAATGATGTAATGTTAAGAAAAGCTACCAACCACAAGTATTGCATTTCTTTTCAATGGGTTTGCAGATCCCCTCCACGGCAGTCAAAGTAGTTTCTAAAGGCAGAGTGAAAAACAGCAGCTCCCCTCCCGCATCCCCCTTATACAGTATCTCACAAAAGTGCGTACACCCCTCACATTTTTGTAAATATTTTATTATATCTTTTCATGTGACAAGACTGAAGAAATTACCCCATAAAATAACTCAACACACAGCCATTACTGTCTAAACCGCTGGCAACAAAGTGAGTACACCCCTAAGTGAAAATGTCCAAATTGCTAATATTTTGTGTGGCCACCATTATTTTCCAGCACTATCTTAACCCTCTTGGGCATGGAGTTCACCAGAGCTTCACAGGTTGCCACTGGAGTCCTCTTCCACTCCTCCATGATGACATCACAGAGCTGGTGGATGTTAGAGACCTTGCGCTCCTCCACCTGCCATTTGAGGATGCCCCACAGATGCTCAATAAGGTTTAGGTCTAGAGACATGCTTAGCCAGTCCACCTTTACCCTGAGCTTCTTTAGCAAGGCAGTGGTTGTCTTGGAGGTGTGTTTGGGCTCATGTTGGAATACTGCCCTGGGGCTCAGGCTCTGAAGAGAGGGGATCATGCTCTGCTTCATTATGTCACAGTACTAGGGATGACCCGAACACCCCCCCATTCGGTTCACATCCAGAACATGTGAACAGGCAAAAACTTAGTTTGAACACGCGAACACCGTAAAAGTCTATGGGACATGAACATGAAAAATCAAAAGTGCTAATTTTAAAGGCTTATATGCATGGTATTGTCATAAAAGTGTTTGGGGACCTGGGTCCTGCCCCAGGGATTTTAATAATGCTCAAAGTGAAACAATAAAAGTGTAATATTCCTTTAAATTTTGTACCTGGGGGTGTCTATAATATGCCTGTAAAGTGGCACATGTTTCCCATGTTTAGAACAGTCCGAGTGCAAAATGACGTTTCTAAAGGAAAAAAAGTCATTTAAAACTACTATCGCTGGCGCTGGCTATAATGAATTGTTGGTCCGGCAATACACATAAAAGTTCATTGATAAAAACAGCATGGAATTTCCCCACAGCGGAACCCCGAAACAAAATTTTTTTAAAAAATGCGTGAGGGTCCCCCTAAATTCCATACTAGGCCCTTCAGGTCTGGTATGGACATTAAGGAGAACCCTGCGCCAAAATAAAAAAAAATGGCGTGGGGTCCCCCCAAAAATCCATACCAGACCCTTATCTGAGCATGCAACCTGGCAGGCCGCAGGAAAATAGGGGGGACAAGAGAGCGGCCCCCCTCCTGAGCTGTACCAGGCCACGTCCCCTCAACATTGGGAGGGTGCTTTGGGGTAGCGGCCCCCAATGCACCTTGTCCCCATGTTGATGGGGAGAAGGGCCTCATCCCCACAGCCCTTGCCTGGTGGTTGTGGGGGTCTGCAGGCGGGGGGCTTATCAAAATCTGGAAGCCCCCTTTAACAAGGGGAGCCCCAGATTCCGGCCCCCCCTGTGTAAATTGGTAATGGGGTACAAATGTACCCCTACCATTTCACAAAAAGTGTGACAAAATTGTTAAAAAAGACAAGAGAGGTTTTTGACAATTCCTTTATTAATTTCTTCTTCTTTCCCAGCTTCTTCTTCCATCTTCTTTCTTCTGGTCTTCCTTCGGTGTTCTTCTTCTTCCTCCATCTTCTTCTTCCCCTGCTTTTTCCTCCACTTCTTCCTCTGGTCTTCTCGTCCACCATCTTCCTCCGGCTTCTCCGCTTTGTCCTCCGCACAATCCGACTCAGTGGGAGTCTTCCGCTGTGTGACACTTCTGTTGAGGTGACAGTTCTTGTGTAATGAAGGGCGGGGAAACCCAGTGACCCACCCCCCTCTGACGCATGGGAACTTCCCTATGGCTTTCCCCGTGTTGTCAGAGGGGAGGGGGTGGGGTCACTCTGTTTACGTAAACGGGTGACCCCGCCCCCCCTGACAACATGGGGAAAAAATGGCTCTCCCTATGCACACATATACAATAACTGCAAACTATATGTACAACTGAGGTTTTTAAAACAATAACATCCATTGCTTAAATGCATTTATTTATTTGGTCTCTTTTTCATCTGTATCTAAAAACAAAGACAATACATTTGAGTTATTAAAATGTGTTGGGGATATAAATGTTTTAGGAAGCAGATGGTATTCTCTATAAATTAACAAAAACACGAACAAAAAAAAAACCTAGAAACCTACAAGCGATTTGAAAATGCTTACATTCTCTTTGTGAAGAGCAGACTGTTTATCTTCCAGCAACCATTTCTTGTAACTTCACCGATAGCTACTTCTAAATATTCATTATACTAACAACTATATCAAAATAGCTTTGGGAGTCATATTTTAAAACAAAGAAAAGAAATTAGCAAAACTGCTTATGATAAGTACCATTCATATATAAATTGGTATTATAGTATCCATCCGAAATAATAACTGCAATATCCAGAAAACTTGTAAGTGACACGATAGTCACCAAAAAGGAAATCTGAAAGGTGGTATCCTGTGCATTTTTAAGCAAAGGAGGACTGCAATAGTTATAGTTTTTTAAATTTAGAAAATGTTAACTATAACTAGACTTGAAAGAAAGTCACACCCAAAAAGTTGCTGCTATTAACACTATTCACACAAGGCACATCCCTGCTTTTTTAATACATAGAGATAGACCAGCAATTACAGATAAAATGCTCCTCATTTCCACAGTTCAAAAATGTACAAATCAGGGTTGGCGCAAAAAAATTGAGTTTATTTTTTTTTTATTTTTAGGGAAATGTGTTGTAAAGGCAGGCTGTAAATACTGTGTAAAAATATGCTACTAAATTATGGATACAGTCTATCACAGCATTAAGCACCTGGTTTATGAAATGGGAGATTATACATGGCCAAAGTCCTTATTGACTAATTTTTTAGTAATCCTTTGACCCTATAAAGCTTGCCAAAGGCATGAATGCAATGAGCAGCATGAAATCAAATATGCCATATTGTCTGGCATCTGTTCCTAACTCTATTTGAAGTCTTCACATAAAGTACAAAGAAATGTCAGCTTTGAAATTCTCTGCATAGATAAAACTGAGGGATGATCACCTTTTGTTTGATTGAATTTGCATTCAGAATTTTCACTTATAAAATAAATTGCTGCCTTGATGCAGTCAGTTTCATTTCCACATACATGCTAAAATTACAATAATTTTGCAAAGCCAGAAAATCTTTATAGAAACAAAGATAAAAGAGAAAAAAACTGTCACAATAAAATTTCAATTTGTTGAATTCATTAATATTCAAATACTCTGGCTGGTATTAGCAAAATAACTGTTGCTCATTTATAAGCAAGATAATACCCATAGTTCACTTTTTTATGCTGTATACATTACAGTGTTCACAGCAGTGGCTGTAATCCTCTGTTAACTCTAACATTACTTTTTTTTATTTTTAAAAGATTTTATTGAGTTCTACAACATAACAAAGGTATGAATAATAAGGTTACAGAATCAGGAATTCAGGGTTTTTCAACATAGCAAAAATACAGATTAAATGTACAGTGTATACATTGAACTTCCACTTATTGTACTCAGTCAATGATAGTGGATGTATGTGTTTCAAGGGGGGTATCAGCGACTGTGTAGGGAACTAAGTATTCGTGGGCAAGTGTCCCTTTAGGATCGAAGCGTTCATGGTGCATCTGTGGTTTTGTAAACCAGTGGGGCAATGCGTGTGTTGGAGAGACAAACCTTAACGGATCATCCCAACACCCGTTCACCCCCATCGGGAACTATCTGTGGGTGGGTGGAGGCCATTGAGATGCATTTAGTTGGTAGTTTAGATGCGGTTCGTCTGTCGGCAGGCATTAAAACGCCTCTATGTGTTAGATTAATGCTGAGATCTGGCCAGTCATTGTTAGGATTTAGGCATGTCTTGTCGTGGTATTACCCCATTAAGGATAGGTGATGGGGTTTGTAACCCAGGTAGTTCGTTGTTATATATCTGGCTACCCACTGTTGGTGGGCGAGACAAAAAAAAGGGGGGGGGAATGGGATAGGAGTGACAAATTATTTGTATGTTTCGGGTGGAGTCTAACTAGTCTCCCTCCGGTGGAGATTCAAGTATTTGAGTGGGGAATGTCAGTGCCTGTGGAGTTTCTATAATGCAGCCAACAGGCCCAGGTGTTTTGAAATTTAGTTGGAGTTTCTTTTGCTTGGTGGATAAGTCTCTCCATGTCGGCCGTTTTCTCTACACGGCGGAGCCATTCAGAGACTGTAGGTGGGTCTGTGGTTTTCCAATGCACCAGTATACATTGGGTGGCGGCATTAATCAGGTGTAGGATGAGGGATTTTTTGTACGTCTTCATGGGAAGAGAGGTGTGGTGAAGCAAGTATTGTGCTGGGGTGAAGTCTGGATTGTATGTTGTGTTTTGCGAGATCAAGTGATGAATTTCCTGCCAGAATGGTTAGATCATTGGACAGTCCCACCAAATATGAAGTAGTGATCCTTGAGGGGAGTTGCATCTCCAGCAGAGCGGGGAGATACTGGGTAAAAATCTGTGTATTTTTTCGGGTGTCCTATACCATCTGGAGTATATTTTATATCTGTTTTCTTGCGCGGAAATGTTGATGTCCCTTTGTGTACGTGTTCATGTATGTTGTCCCACTCTTCTTTTGAGAGGTCGGTGGCTAGTTCTGTCTCCCATTGTTGGTGTGTCTTGGCGTGTCGAAAACAATAGTACGTACAGTGCTGATATTAGGTGTCTCTGAACTCTAACATTACTTAACCTCCTATATTTAAATGGCCATTATATAAAAAAGTAATTCCATGTGATTAATACCTGTAAAGATAGTATTCAGTGTGTGATTTTATTTGTGTAATTTGACATGCCTTTATTCATATTTTTCCCACATTTACATGCAAGACCAGCTGTCTAGTAAAATGGCAGGTACAGGGGTTGTGACAAACCATATTGCACTGCCCATGGTGCTTAGTTCAGTAAGCTTTTTTCATATCATTTAAACCTTTCATATAGTGTAGAACTTGCAGTTCTTACAGCTTAACATGTTAGCTGGAGATAGGCTTTAATGTGTTTTTAGCTTTCATTGTTCACATAATAACAACACGGCTATATGATTTCACATGATAACAATGCTGCTGTATAATTTCACATGATAACAACCCTGCAGCATGAATTCACTGCAGACCATACAGGGATATCTATTGTTAAAATTAAAAGATAAAAAAAACTATATAGCAGTTGTGTTAATGGTAGTGACAGACTACTTCTTAAAAAATACTTCTTAAATAAAAAATCATGGTAAACATACCTGCTCTATGTAATGGCATTGCACAGAGCAGCCCCAAACATCCTCTTTGGGTGTCCCCCGTGGGAGAAGTTAGCCCCTCTTCTTCTTCCTGTGGCACCATAAGAAGCCACATCCTATAATGGCACACAGCCATGCTCATTCCCACACTGTATTGACACACACAAAACTGCTCAACCCTGCCTCCTGCTCACTACTCAGTGGATTTGGCTGACAGTGACAGGAGACAATGGCTACAAAAAGAAAAAAAAAGGAAACAAAAAGAAGAGAGGGAGCACCGACCTAGCGCATTACTACTGGTAGCGTTTATTAAAAAGTAAATAGCAAGTAACATACTCACAAACTAGCTTTTTGCCTTTGGGAGGGGGGAGTGGCCATGGTAGGCTGGTGCTGGTGATCATTGGGAGGCTAGGTTGCATGTATGCACACATATATAGAGGAGCTCTTACCTGTAAGCAGTCACCACCCGCTTAGGCTCTGAGGAAAGGGGCTCGCCCCCGAAACGCGTTAGCCGTTGCTGCATCTACTTGATGTCCGGTCCCATTCTATCCTGGTGTCTGTTACTGCATACTTGCAGTCCATGTCCATGCCTGTATTTCAAGCTCGTTTGTGAGTATGTTACTTGCTATTTACTTTTTAATAAACGCTACCAGTGGTAATGCGCTAGGTCGGTGCGCCCTCTCTTCTTTTTGTTTCCTCTTTGTAGTTTTTGAATGCCCAACATTCTGAAGAGGGCTGCAAGACGCCACATACCACTAGGCCTGCTGGCCTTAAATCACACACTGGATATCTAGACACTTGAGCGCAGGAGAGAGACTTTTTCTCTTTTGGTTAGGAGACAATGGCTACCACTGCATAGCTCCCAACTGTCCCTGATTTGGGGGGACTGTCCCTGATTTGTCCCTCTGTCTCTCTTTCCTCCCATGTGTTCCTCATTTTGGTCTGATCTATTTAGTTGTATATAAGATGCACTACTTATCTATCAAAAAGTGATTTACAGCGCTAAACCTTTCATCCAATTTCAATTGCATTTTTACATTCCAAAAGCAAATATAAAAGAAGGGTAGTGGTAAAAAAAAGCACTTGTGGGTTTAACCAATTGATTTTTTTTGTACAATTCTTCTTTAAGGGTGGGCATGGTAGGGGTGTGTGTCCTATGCCTACATACTTTTTCTAAAAAGTGTTCCTCATTCCCATCTCAGAAAGTTGGGAGGTATGCCGCTGCTGTCAGTCAAGCTTGTGAGAGAGGAGAACGAGGTACTGCAGATGAGCACAGCACTCGATTGATACAGGACTCAGGTAAGTATAAAGTGAAGTGAGGAGGAGAAACAGGCACTGAAACATTTAACAATGCATAAATAAAATGCATTAAGGTAAAAAACCCTTATGACTTTAAATCCACTTTAACTCATTTAACAATCAGTTATACTGTGTACTGAATAAAAAGATGTTAAATGTGAAGTGACTGTTTTACATCTGGGCTACAGCAGTGGAATAACATAAAAGCAATATTATCATAACATTAGATAATCTGTTAAACTAAATGTATAACCAGTGACATGACAGAACATGCTTATGTGAAGCTGAAGCTTGATTTTATCTACATTTATAATGTCACCACAACAAGTTTTATCATATGAAACCCTAAAAAAGATTTCTCAAAGTGTTTTCATAACCAAAACTTTTCTTTCAAGTTTTGAATAGAGTAAGAAAGAATAAAACCCCATGTCAGTAAATTTTTTGCTATCTATGCTCTGTTGAGATTACCCTTCACTTCCTGTCCTGAAGAGACAAGAGGAAGTAAGAAATAATCTCTAACAAAGAGATTTTGAATTCCCTTCTTGGACAGCTGTCAATGGAACAGATCTACCCACTGTCTTCTATTTCTGTTAAAAACAGAAATATTTTGTATTTTTCATCATGTTCTGATACAAAAAGAGTTTTGGCTTTACATATACTTTAATTTCCTGTAAAAGTAGATCTGGATAAATAAATGTTAGTAGTAATATAATTTAGAAATATAGTATGACTTACGTTCATTTGACCTTTTGCTGGCTGCTTTTGATTTTTGATTATTCACTTACAGCATAGGAAAGCATAGGAGCAGCAGAATTAAAAAGAAGGTGCTACTGATTTTTTAAAGCCCTGTAATATTCGTGCAAATGTTTATCAAAACTTTATTTTCACTAAAAATACACAAAATCATTATTAGTAGATACATACATGGCAAAACTTACAAAATTCCTGCTAAACTCCTACTAAATATAACAGCTAAAACTGTATTAAGGTAATAAAAAAACACATATTTGCAAATTTTAAGTTGCAGCTTTTTTTGCGAAATGATGAAAACAGAAAATGCTCAAAACCATAAATAGAAACAATTTACTGTAAAAATCTGAAGGTTACCTTTTTCACTTACAGCTTTCAGAGTTTGTAAAAGACCCCCCCCCCCCCAACCATACATTTTCAGAAAGCACAGGACCTGTAGAATCAATATATATATTGTGGTAAACAGTTGTTCAAATATCCCCAGGAGCTGATCACTTTTACATAAAAGGGACCCAGCTGAGTATGGTAAGATATGTCTGAGTCTATCAGTGCCATTCTTTTTTCTTTCTTTATATATATAGGCCTCCTAAGGACTACCTTAATTTGATATTTGCATTGATCTAATGCTTTTTCTTGTGGAAGGATATCCTCTATATGCCGCGCCAGTGTGTGTCTCTAGCCGCAGATGCATCTGATCCTTTAGTAAGTGTAACAAGATATGCTGTGACACATATGTACACTTGATACAATATATGTTGTATACTAATATACTGTAATATCTTCTGTATTTATGTAAAGAGCTTTTAAGTGACTTAGCACAAAGAGAAAATCCTGAAGAAGTGGTTCACTGCAAAACATGTTGAGCTATTAATTGAAGGATAAATTATAGATCGTTAAAAGTCGGACAGTTCAAAAAACTTGAAGAAGTATACTGTATACTATATCCTACTAAGGGTGCTTTTCACATTTACATTTTTGTTACTGAGTTCAGCGTTTTAATCATGTATCAATAGAGCTGGTTTGTAAAAAAAAATCATATACAGTCTTTCTGTGTCTATAAGGTCCATGATCTTTGTTAATGTTATAAATCTACAGTATAGGCTTGTCTTGAACTGCTTGTCTTGACCCCTGGAATGAACTTGACTATTGCTAAAAAAAGCCTTTCTCAACCATGATTCGGTGGAACACTGAAGCTCCTCCAGAGGCTGCTAAGGTTTTCTTTAGCAGTTAGCAACCTCTGCATTTTAGATAAGAACTGGCCTTCAATCTGGTCATTAATTTAAGCAGGCCCTTCACTGACCACCAATGCCAGGGGGCATTTCACCAAACATCAGTGTCACTGATCAGGGGTCACTTTTTCACTTATCATCAATGTAATCAGGAATTTCTACACTTACTCCGAATGTGAGAGAACACTACAATTCTCACTATCTGTGTATTTTTTAGCCATTATTATATTTTGCTTCATTTTGTTTCATTTTTATTACTAAAATTAATTTTCCATTATAGAGCAGCTTTGGATATCAAAGTACAGTAGGGAGAGTTCAAAACCCAGCAGCACTTCTCATTTCAACATATAAAAATGTTTAGGAAATAGTTCTACTGTTATAGTAGCCAGGATCTTATGTATATCAGAAATCCTAGCTTTTCTAGAGGGGCCTTCTGCACAAGTTCTATCAACTGAAGTCGGGCAGGCAAAGTTAAGCGCTCGCATATGGGACGCATAATGTTGAACCTGCAAATATCTATAGAAGGATCTAATTGAGAAGACCATGTTTATCCCAAAGGTCAAAGAATGGCAACAGCCAAAGGGAGCAACAATCCAATATATCCCTGAAGTTAAATAGAATTTGTTCTCCAAGGAAGCACCATAGTGGTAGACAGACTAGCAGGAATCCTAGGATTACAAAGGAATGAGGTCAGCAAGGACTATGTAGAGGTCATTTATCTCTAGTGTGTAACCAAATAGATCTAGTGAATTGTATTGGTGCTAGCAGAGTAGTATCTAAATCTGCACAGTGAGAACCCCACAGAAAAGAATTGGGATGTATAGGGGCCAGCCATAACTTTTTTTCAATTTCATCCAATTATACAATCTAAACGTAGTCCAAGAGGCAAAATGTCTAAGGTGAGCTGCATAATAATACAATGTAAGGTCAGGCACCCCCATACCCCCTTGAGATCTGAGTGTACACATCAAATTCCTGGACAGCCTATGCATCTTATTATTCCATATATTCAAGAAGTGCAGATTGCATCTGTTTAAGGTCTGAGGCAGGGACGCTGACCTGGGCAGTCTTAAATAAATATAAAAGTTTTCACTGTGGCTGTAACCTGCCAGGTTGCGTGCTCGGATAAGGGTCTGGTATGGATTTTTGGGGGACCCCACGCCATTTTTTTTAAATTTTGGCGCGGGGTTCCCCTTAATATCCAAACCAGACCTGAAGGGCCTGGTATGGAATTTAGGGGGGCCCCCCACACATTTTTTTTTTTTAATTTTAGTTCGGGGTTCCCCTGTGAGGGAATCCCATGCCGTTTTTATTAATGAACTTTTATGTGTATTGCCGGACCGACAATTCATTATAGCTGGTGCTAGCGATAGTAGTTTTACAGTAGTTAGTAGTGACAGTAGCGATAGTAGTTTTACATGACTTTTTTTCCTTTAGAAATGTCATTTTGCTGTCAGACTGTTCTAAACATGGGAAACATGCGCCTCTTTACAGGTATATTTTAGACACCCCCCAGGTAATAGTGATAGTAGCGATAGTAGTTTTACATGACTTTTTTTCCTTTAGAAATGTCATTTTGCTGTCAGACTGTTCTAAACACGGAAAAATGCGTTTCTTTACAGGCATACTATAGACACCCCCCAGGTACAAAATTTAAAGGAATATTATACTTTTATTGTTTCACTTTAAGCATTATTAAAATCACTACTCCCGAAAAAACGTCCATTTTTAAAACTTCTTTTTGCATTGATACATGTCCCCTGGGGCAGGACCCAGGTCCCCAAACAATGTTTATGACAATAACTTGCATATAAGCCTTTAAAATGAGCACTTTTGATTATTCATGTTCGTGTCCCATAGACTTTAATGGTTTTCACGTGTTCGAACAAATTTTTTGCCTGTTCGCATGTTCTGGATGCGAACTGAACCGGGGGGGGGGGGTTCGTCTCATCCCTAAGTAAGGGTAATCGACTTATAAAAGAGACAATTAGACTTCAAAAATGTGTAGGGGCAAAGTCTGGTGCATTTGATCTTGTAACCCAGATAAAAACTGAACTTATCCAACAAAGCATGAGGACTAAGGAGGGTTAGATAAAGATCTGTAAGTGTGAATAAGATACTCCCTTTAGTGGTGTTAAGTTAAATTTCACATCTGCTCTTATGGCCTCCACTGGGGGTTCTAATCATAAAATAAACAGCATTAGTGAAGGCAGAAAACCCAAACAGGTGCCAATAAGCATGAAAAACGATTGGACTATTGCTTGTGGAAATTTAACGTGAGCCATTGTATTGGAATACAAATCCACGAGGAGACAGATGGTGAGGCCATCTATCAAATATTTCAATGTGTGGTTAATGTTAGACTGTGTCTCTCATAGCAAGGAGGCATAGGAATTATTAGTTTAATAGATAGACTAAGCAGGGGCCAAATACAATGCTAATAGCTAAGGGACAGGGAGGTGAGATGAGCAGACCTTTGGCAGTGTTCTCTGTTCAGATTATAGCCATGTTTGCTGTCATGCATTTGCCCCCAAAATTACTATATTACCTTCATATTATTAGTTAGGGAAAAACAAATAAACATTTGAAGAATAAGCAGTCTTCCTCTTATAAACTGTTGTTAATTGTTACAGTATATGCATTACCCAGATAATACTTTGAACACTTTGTATCCCTAATTTCTGTATTAGCAAACATGTATGGTTTTATATTGGTTATAAAAACATTAAAGTTTTATAAGCTTCGTGCTTCTTTGTTGTCATTTTGCTAGAGTCTCCTGGACCCGTCCCCCCTGCAAGTCGGAAACCCAAAACAAAAGTAAATGTGCATACATAAAGAAATCCATTATTTTACATATGCCTTTTGGATGCTTATGGCTCACCCTGCAGAGCTGCATGCACCATCGTTTTTTAGGTTTGGAGGGAAAATGTCTACTTTAAGGAAAACACGAATATCCCTTTAGCACAAGCTTGTTTATTGTGCTTCAGAATACATTAAAGCAATATTAGTGTTAATATCTAAATGGTAATAGGACTCAAGGTATAGGACTGGCACTAAAACACCACTAATAATGTTAATACGTCTCAATAGACCACTGCTGACAGTTCTCAATGGACCAGTGATAACAAATAGGGCACTGCTAACAATGCTCAAGGGGGCAGTGTTAAAAATTATCTTGAACACAGTTATAAGTCAATTTATGAAAGCATAATGTGCAGTAGTTTGAGCATTTGAAGCAAAACCACACTTTACTGAAAAAAAAAAATATAGCAAATAAAAAATATTATAGTATTTGTTTTTGCTTTACAAGACATATTGCATTTTTTGTTATTTGAAATTACCTTTCTTTTTTAAATTTCAGCATGGTAATTTTCTGTAAAATTAAATGCAATATGGCATCCTGGAAGTGTTATGTACACAGTTGGTGTTCAGGCTCCAGAAATGTAATTTCCTGCTTGGGTGAAGAACACTACGCTAAATACAAGTTAGGTTCTATGAATCATTTGCGAAAAAATATAATTTTTGGTGAGATACTCCCTAAGAGTTTATCACTTCCAAAGGGATGCAGACACTACAGCCTTTCTCATCAGTACCTAGATTGTGCACCAGCGAATCAAAGTTAATTAGTCATTTTCATTCAGAAACAGTATCCAAAAGACATAGGGGCTGATTTACGAAAGCTGTGTGCCATCAGTAGAGGCGCAACGCACATTTTCATATTTATGAAACAGTGCGCTGGGAACAGAGCGTGAATCTATTTACTATAGCAATCTCGGCGCACGGGAGAATGCAATTAGTGCACCACTATGGACATGGCGCACTGCATCTTCAATTCAATATTAACAGAAGATGGAGGTGCAAATATTATAGGGTGATGTGAATGATGTGAGGAAGTTTAGTAACAACTGCCCAAGTAACAAATATGCAAAAAAATTGAATGAGAAAGTAACTTTTTCAGAGCAAGCCTGCTGTCCCTGCAAGTATGTTTAGAACTGCGTGAGATCAATGTAAGCACTGCGCATGCACAAGCGGCTCTTGTGCTCGTTCAAATGCGTTTGCTCACTGCGCGGCCAAAATCTTAGTTAATATCAAGCAACGACTAGCTTTTGCTTTTAAAGGGAAACTCCACACTCCAATCCATTTTCAAAAGGCTGTGAGCTGCCTTCACCAATCCAAACCACATCCTTTTTCAGAGCATACAACAGGGCTAGCTAGGAAAGGGGCAAGAAGTGCGATCGCCCCTCCTGAACCATACAAGGACACATGCCACAAGGCCAAATTAGAATTTCCCCCTTATGAAGATATGATTACCCTGTATCGAACACGTGTAGGGGAGGGGCCAGGATGGTATGAAAGGCAGTCTATCTGCCTAGGAGGAAGCATACACCATTCCAAAGCCAGTCGCTATTTTTTTTAATTCCATATACAGAGTGGTGCACTGACGCACCTGGTACATGTGAGTACCCCATTGGGAGATTGTTCTTATTTGTTTAATAAAACGTTTAAAGCGATATCACACTATCAAGGCTTTTTATTCCCTATTATTCCCGAGATACTGAGTGGGAAGCCCAGGGTCCTGTTACCATTTTAGAACTCAGGGGTAGTTCACAAGCGTGTATTGACTGAGCGTAATTGCTAAGTCACACGCTCCAAGGTGAACATTTAATACCTAGGGGGTCACTGGAATAAGAGCACCAATGCATGATCTGCAACACCTGTCAATCATTTTTAGATGCATGGATTTATAAGCATGTCAGCAATGCTACTACTGGATACCACGCATATGCACTTTTTTCAACAGGACTGTCACAGCATTGTTTTATAAAAATACTTGGTTTTTGCACAATAGCACTTTTTGCTATTTAAAGTGGGACTAGTGTTGTTCCCTATATACCACTGGACACTTATATCTGTCTTACAAAGCACTTGGATGCACATGAGCATTTTAACCACTTGACAACTTGAAACTTAAACCTCCTTCCTAACCAGACCAATTTTCAACTTTCGATGCTCTCACATTTTGAATGACAATTACTCAGTCATGCAACACTGTACCCATATGAAATTTTTGTCCTTTTTCACACAAATAGAGCTTTCTTTTGGTTTAATCACCACTGGGTTTTTTATTTTTTGCGCTGAAGAAAAAAGACTTTTGAAAAAATTTGGTAAAAAAATGAATTTTTCTTTGTTTCTGTTATAAAATTTAGCAAATTCTTAATTTTTCTTCATAAATTTTGGCCAAAATTTATACTGCTGCATATCTTTGGTAAAAATAAGTACAAATTGGTATATATTATTTGGTCTTTGTGAAAGTTATAGAGTCCAAAAGCTGTGGTGCCAATATCTGAAAATTGATCACACTTGAAGTACTGATGGCCTATCTAAATTCTTGAAACCCTAACATGCCAGAAAAGTACAAATACCCCCCAAATGACCCCTTTTTGGAAAGAAGACATTGCAAGACATTTATAAAGATGCATGGTGAGTTTTTTGAAGTTGTCATTTTTTCCCACAATTCTTTGAAAAATCAAGATTTTTTTCTTTTTTTTTCCACAAAATTAAAGTAAATATTAGCATGTTATTTCTCGCACACAGCATATGCATACCACAAATTACACCCCAAAACACATTCTGCTATTACTCCTGAGTATGGCGATACCACATGTGTGAGACTTTTACACAGCGTGGCCACATACAGAGGCCCAACATGCAGGGAGCACCTTCAGGCGTTCTGGAGCACCCAGGCCAATTCTGACATTTCTCTCCTACATGTAAAAATCATCATTTATTTGCTAGAAAATTACATAGAACCCCAAAACATTATATATGTTTCTTTAGCAAAGACCCTAGAGAATAAAATGGCGGTCATTGCAACTTTTTATCTAGCACGGTATTTGTGCAGCAATTTTTTGAATGCTTTTTTGGGAAAAAAAAAAACAGTTTTGTGCTTTAAAAAAAAAACAAAACAGTAAAGTTAGCCCAATGTTTTTGCATAATGTGAAACATGAAGTTACGCCGAGTAAATAGATACCTAACATGTCACCCTTCAAAATTGCACACGCTTGTGGAATGGCGCCAAACTTCACTACTTAAAAATCCCCATAGGCAACACTTTAAAATGTTTTACTGGTTACATGTTTTGAGTTATAGAGGAGGTCTAGGGCCAAAATGATTGTTCTCGCTCCAACGTTCGCAACAATACCTCACATGTGTGGTTTGAACACCGTTTTCTTATGTGGGGGGGACTTACGTGTGTGTTCGCTTCTGCATGTGAGCACACAGACAGGGGCGCTTTAAAATTATTTTTTTCTTTTTATTGTTCATTTTACTTTATTTATTTTAGTTTGACCTTTTTTTCCAAAAAAAATTAAAATTTTGATCACTTTTATTCCTATTACAAGGAATGTAAAAATCCCTTGTAATAGGAATATGGCATGACAGGTCCTCTTTACAGTGAGATGTGGGGTCAATAAGACTCCAAATCTCACCTTTAGGGTGGGAAGCCTGGAATAAAAAAAAAATGATCCTGGCTTCGATCATAGCGGTGAGTCGGTAGAAGCACCGGAGGGCGGCGTGAAGGGGGGGAGTCCCCTCTCGCCTCCCGTAAGAATGATCAAGCAGTGAAACAGCCACTATGATCATGCTTATGGTGTAGGGAATCGCTGGCTGAAAAAGCTGATATCTGAATGATGCCTGTAGCTGCAGGCATCATTCAGATATCCCCGCACAAAGTCAAGGACGTCATATCATGGCCGGCGGGCGGGAAGTGGTTAAAATGCATTTTTTTTAACATAAAGTTGTCCATTTATACAATATTTGTAACACATAGCATGTACATACCAAAAATGACACCCCAAAATAGATTATCCTACTCCTCCTGAGTACAGCCATACCACATGTGTGAGACTTCCACAGCCTGGCCATATACAGAGGCCGAGTACAGCCGAGTATGGCTGAGCATGGCAGAGCATGGCAGAGCATGGCCGAGCATGGTGGAGTATGGCTCAGCATGACAGGGTATTGCAGGGTATTGCCGAGTATGACTGGGTATGGCTGGGTATGGCAGCGTATGGCTGGGTGTCACCGAGTATTGCAGAGTATGGCTGGGTATTGCAGAGTATGGCTGGGTATGGCAGGGTATTGCAGAGTATTGCAGAGTATTGCGGGGTATTGCAGAGTATTGCGGGGTATTGTGGAGTATTGTGGGGTATTGCAGAGTATTGCAGAGTATTGCGGGGTATTGCAGAGTATTGCAGAGTATTGCAGGGTATTGTAGGGTATTGCAGAGTATTGCGGAGTATTGCAGGATATTGCAGAGTAGTGCAGAGTATTGCAGGGTAGTGCAGGGTATTGCAGGGTATTGCAGAGTAGTGCAGAGTATTGCAGAGTAGTGCAGAGTATTGCAGGGTATTGCAGGGTATTGTACGGTATTGCAGAGTATTGCAGAGTATTGCACAGTATTGCAGAGTATTGCAGGGTATTGCAGAGTAGTGCAGAGTATTGCAAAGTAGTGCAGGGTATTGCAGAGTATTGCAGAGTAGTGCAGAGTATTGCAGAGTAGTGCAGGGTATTGCAGAGTATTGCAGGGTAGTGCAGGGTATTGTAGGGTATTGCAGAGTAGTGCAGAGTATTGCAGAGTAGTGCAGAGTATTGCAGGGTATTGCAGGGTATTGCAGGGTATTGTACGGTATTGCAGAGTATTGCAGAGTATTGCACAGTATTGCAGAGTATTGCAGGGTATTGCAGAGTAGTGCAGAGTATTGCAAAGTAGTGCAGGGTATTGCAGAGTATTGCAGAGTAGTGCAGAGTATTGCAGAGTAGTGCAGGGTATTGCAGAGTATTGCACGGTATTGCAGAGTATTGCAGAGTATTGCGGGGAATTGCAGAGTATTGCAGGGTATTGCAGAGTAGTGCAGAGTATTGCAGAGTTTTGCAGGGTATTGCAGAGTATTGTAGAGTATTGCACGGTATTGCAGAGTATTGCTGGGTATTGCAAAGTATTGCAGAGAAGTGCAGGGCATTGCAGGGTATTAGAATATGGAGGGATAGCTGAAACCTGGATGGATGGGTGTGACTGTATTTGTCACAGAGCAGCGCTGTGGGCACTACAGATCCAGCCCACAGCACTGCTGCCATCCGCTCTCTCCCCATCTCCTCTCACACTGTACCGATCGGTACACAGAAGGGGCAGAGAGGAACCGGCGTCATGACATGACGCTGGTTTGTTTACATGTGATCGCTCCATCATTTTACGGAGCAATCACATGGTAAATGGCCGCAATAAGCGGCCATTTACCGTGATCCGTGATGCTCATGGATGTTCTCGGGTGCATGCCCCAGGCCCCATGGATGCCCTCCCAGAATAAGCCGACCGCGCTGTAGCCTTCTTTCAGCTATGGCCCAGTCGGCATGTGGTTAATATTAATGTTTTAATTGACATATTTATTGTTTTTATTTTACTTTTGTCATATCACATCTATGTCACATGTGTCACTTACGTCACATTAACATTATACGTGTTTGTTTTAATCTTCAGCATGCATTTATTGTGTAATGTTCTAAAGCACAGCGTATTATTTACTATTTTTGTCTATGTGCACAAGCTTATGAGACGTGTGTAAGGCTTGCAGCTGGTTAGGGATATCTATTAGGCTTTGGGTTGATTGAGGCTCGCAGGAATTGTATTACTTTTGAAATATAATTTCTACTGTATGTGAGAAAGCTTTTCACAGACAATTCATTTATCTGTACAATGGGACCAAAACCTTTACATATATCCACTTTAAAGGATCCGCTTGTTTAGATATGCAATGAAGGTACCATCCTGAGAGTTTGCCTTAAAGGGGAATGGCTTATGCTAATTATAGGGGATTGGGGATGAGTCAGATTTGCATAGATTGGATAGATGGGCCCAGCACTTTAAGGGACAAGTAGAGGGAAGCATTTGGAACACCTGATACCAGAATGGGGCCCTCATGCACTGTTCAGTTGTAATTATGGAATATACCCCTGACACTTATCTAAATGTTTGTCTTATGTCTTTTTTTTCTTACTGTCTGCGTATACTACTATGTTAGAGCTTGCTTAATAATTGTTGTTTTTCTGTATCTAG
Organism: Aquarana catesbeiana; assembly: GCF_042186555.1. Lineage (NCBI taxonomy): Eukaryota > Metazoa > Chordata > Amphibia > Anura > Ranidae > Aquarana > Aquarana catesbeiana. The sequence continues at coordinate 814,462,689 of NC_133324.1, read as the reverse complement.
GTAGATTTCTGATTGTTAGATGTAGACCTTTTTACTATTTAACAATATATATTTGTTGTTGTGTTGAAGCTTTCACTGTTGAATAGGAATTCTCATTTTTAAATCATATCACACAAGATACACATCTAAAAAAAAAAAATAAAAAATTTCAGGTAACACATGTTTTGTTTTTTCAGGACAAACAAGGCTTTGTTTGCTGGTATTATACTGGAAAAATTTGTATATTTTCTACCTAATCTATTAACAAAAATATATTAAATAAAAGTATAATTTTATTCCATAATTTGTCCTGTTTAATTTAGCAAATGCCAAGTAAAAAGCTACAAATTTATTTCAACTCCTAAATATATCAATCATTAGCAATAATATATAATAATCATATTAATTATAAATATTTTGTTTTAAAGGCTTTTTTTTTTAATATTATGTGATGTGCAATTTATTACGCATTATCTTAACCCATACCAATGTTGTTTGTGTTGTGGTACAATGGTTAGTGCATCTTTCCAGAATGCTCAATGACCAGTGTAATGCCCCGTACACACAGTCGGATTTTCCGACGGAAAATGTGTGATAGGACCTTGTTGTCGGAAATTCTGACCGTGTGTACACAAATCCGACGCACAAAGTGCCACGCATGCTCAGAATACGTGTTTTATGTCACCGCGTTCAGAATGATCGGATTTTCCGACAACTTTGTGTGACCGTGTGTATGCAAGAAAAGTTTGAGCCAACATCCGTCGGAAAAAATCCTAGGATTTTGTTGTCAGAATGTCCGATCAATGTCCGACCGTGTGTACGGGGCATTAGAGTTAGTGCAATTATATTTGTATAGTTGACTTTTAATGATGTGATTAATTTTATAATAAAGTATGTGTTATTTTCTTTAAACAAATAACAATTCATGTTCTAAATACCTATGTTTTGAATCACAGGCGGACTGGGTTCAGCATGTGCTGCTAATCAAAAATATTTATTTTTAGAATATTAATTGTTAGTATTTTTTTTTGGAAAGTGAACAAATATTGTTATACAATAAAAAAGACTGCACTGAATTGAACTGCTGACATTGTGAATTTTATGCAGGTGCCCTAACCATTATACCAGAACACTTATCCTGTAAGTATATGTAAAATCAATGCCCAATAAATTTGGGTATTGATTTTACATTTACTTGGACAGTCCTTCTGCTTTCTGATTCCAGGAAAGGATGAGCCGAACACCCCCTCGCTTCGGTTCACACCAGAACATGCAAACAGGCAAAAAATTCTGACGAACACGCGAACACCGTTAAAGTCTATGGGACACTAACGTGAAAAATCAAAAGTGCTCATTTTAAAGGCTTATATTCAAGTTATTGTAATAAAAAAAGGTTGGGGACCCGACTCCTGCCCCAGGGGACACATTTCAATGCAAAAAAAAGTTTTAAAATGCTATTTTTTTCTGGAGCCGTGATTTTAATAATGCTTAAAGTGAAACAATAAAAATTAACTACTCCTTTAAATATCATGCCTGGGGAGTGTCTATAGCAGTGATGGCGAACCTTGGCACCCCAGATGTTTTGGAACTACATTTCCCATGATGCTCAACTACACTGCAGAGTGCATGAGCATTATGGAAATGTAGTTCCAAAACATGTGGGGTGCCAAGGTTCGCCATCACTGGTCTATAGTATGCTTGTAAAGTGGCGCAGTTTTCCCATGTTTAGTACAGTACCACAGCAAAATGACATTTCTAAAGGAAAAAAGTCATTTAAAACTGATCGCGGCTGTAATGAATTGTCGGGTCTCAGCAATATAGATAAAACTCATTGAAAAATGGCATGGGTCCCCCCAGTCCATTACCAGGCCCTTTGGGTCTGGTATGAATATTAAGGGCAACTCCAAACCAAAAATGTTTAAAAAATTGCATGGGGGCCCCCCAAAATCCATACCAGGCCCTTCAGGCCTGGTATGGAAATTAAGGGGAACCCTGTGCCAAATTTAAAAAAAAAATGCTGTCGGGGTCCTCCCCAAAATCCATACCAGACCCTTATCCAGGCTCTTTTGTTTATAGCGCAATTGTTAGTTAAAGTAATTCAGTGCTGTATTGCAAAAAAATGGCCCGGTCATTAAGGTCTATTCTAATGCATGTTTTAAAATCTTACAAGTTTCAACTTTTTTAACATACAAGTTTTAATTTTTGCATCGGACAACACAGATAATTGTTGTCTTGGGACTTCTTTTGTCTTACAAGCATCTCTTTTGTCTTGATTGAAGTTGAAAAGTCTATTTTAACTGTGGACATAAAGTATGAAAATGGGAGTTTTGAGGTGCAAAATTACTCAACTAGAAACAAAATCAAACTATACAAATTTTTATTAAATAAACATTAAAAATGTTAAAATCAACATATGAAAATTCATACGATCGTGGTACAAAGGATTTTCAGCTCTACATGTTTTGCTGTCAACATGGCTTCCCCAGGAGGTTATTGTGAACCTTGTGTACAATTTCACTAAAAATAGACAAAAAGAACATTTAACATATTCAATCAATATAATAATAACAATTAATTTATGGAGACCATAAGGGTCTAATAATAATAATACACAAAATATATATATACATAATAATTTCATAGATCATCTGATGAACGAACTCTCACCCAAAATGCAAAGTGCATTTTGGGTGGGAGTTTATTCATCAGATGATCTATGAAATGATTATGTATATATATTTTGTGTATTATTATTATTATTATTATTATTATTATTATTATTATTATTAGACCTTTATGGTCTCTATAAATGAATTGTTTATCTTATTATATTATTATATTGATTGAATATATTAAATGTTCTTTTTGTCTATTTTTTGTGAAATTGTATACAAGGTTCACAATAAGCTCCTGAGGAAGCCATGTTGATGGTGAAACATGTAGAGCTGAAAATAATTTTTTACCACGATCGCATGAATTTTAACATTTTTAATGTTTATTAATTAAAAATTGTATATTTTGATTTTGTTTCTAGTTGAGTAATTTTGCACCTCAAAACTCCTATTTTCATACTTTTTTGATAAAGTCCTCATTTTGGGGAGGCGATGCATTCTAATTAGACCTTCCATCCTTGGATAAAAATGTATTGTTTTTCTATTTAAAACTGTGCTGTGAGTGCTGTTCAAATAGTATAGGACAACTATAGTGAAAAATATCATATTATAATAACTGTATTTGGGATATACCTATGTGGGTATAGATAATGTTCAGTATATGAATTAATTTTTTATATTACGCCTTTACTTTTAATTTTCTCCACATCCACATTCACATGCAGACCAAGCTGTTTGGAAAGTGACAGTAACAGCAGTAAACCATGTAATACTGTCAGGGTTACTTACAATGGTCACATTTTAATTATTTGTATTTCTAAAAAAAGAAAACCAGTTGCTTACAAAATGTTAGCCGAAGGTAAACTTTATTTTGTTTGTTTCTCACTTCAAGTTAAAAATAAGACTACTTTGATCACTTTGCTATAGAAAGGGGGAAATTGAAGAGCTACTGAAAGGATCAACAGGTAATACAATTATGTTTTATTATTAAGAAAAACAAACACTGCAGTGTTAATGTTAATTACAAGCTGCAGCTACATATGCCGTTTTTTTATATTGCCCATTTTTCCACTTTTATGAAATATTTATTTTTATGTCAGATACATGAAATAGCAATTCTAAGTATTAGCATTCAACTCAGCAAAACAAAAGGTTCAATTATTGGAACATGAACACAAAATTGTTGGTACATCTGGTGTGTTCCTCTTTTTTAGGCTGTTGCATGTCCCTTCAAGTACTTGACTACGTTTAAGGACAGGCAGTGATAATTTCATCATTATTAAACAGCTGAAATAAAAACACAAATAACTATTCTTTTTAAAATATTTCTCCCCTGCAATACATCTTCATCTATCAACAAACATGTCAGCAAAATCAGGTTATCTTATTTATAAATAATACAAAATAAGCTTCAATTTCTAACTGCACTAGAAAAAAATAATATGTAGACACTGATGGATCTTTGGTTTGTGGAAACATAGTGTTATTTTATTTATTAAATGTAAGACTACACAATTTGTGAAAACATTTATTTTATTTTTAGTCATGTAAATATTAAATGTTTTTATCCAAGATGGTTTGAATATTCTGCAATGTAACCAGATGTGATCAACAAAATGAGGTAGGGCAATGTCACAATTTCTTCTTTTTCCTGTAGGTAGGCATGCTGCCTGTCTGCATCCATATCTTTCTTTAAGATATGTTTAATTTCCTTGTTATTTTAGATGTGCATTAACAACATTAAATATACATCCATGTAAGACATCGATGTAAAACCTAAAATGTACATCCTTGTACAGAGTATGAATTATAATAATGGTTATAGAGGGATTCAATTGATAGGTTACAAGTTCAGATGTTGTTCTAAAATGTATAGCTTATTATAGCTGAAACAGAATGGAAATGTATTGCATGAAAAATTGTCATTCTGGTGGGAAAGTATGCAATTTTCCAGCTGTATACCTATTTATGTCTAGTCGATAAAACAGTATTGAAAGCAAACATTTTCCAAAGATAGATTACACACATTCTACAAGTAAGTCCAATTTCTTCCATTACATTTTTATTCAATCAATGGAATAGTTTTAAAGAAAATACTGTAATAACTCTAAGTAATGTAACACTTTTTAACTTGTGTCATGCATGCAAATGATCAAGAGGACCCAGTCTATTCTCCTCATACCAACATACAATATTATCCCCCTTAGGATGATATACCTGTTCAGTGATTTTAATTAAAGGAGAACTCCCATTATATTTTTTATTTTACTTTAGCACTCATGTCCTAACTATTCATTAAAAAAAGATCTGTGGCATATTACATATGATCTTTCCATAACTGAGTCATAACTGAAGAATATTAAAGACATTGGTTAGAAATGTAAAGCCAGGGAGGCGCATGCATGTAGCCTAGCAAGATGGACATGGTCTGCTAGAGCTCCACTTCATGAGGAGAATATACCGCCGTTCACAGAAAACACGCCAGCTTTAAAACTCGGGGGATTTTTTCCTCTTGTTCTCAGGAACAGACAGAGATAACAGGACACATAATGGTGCTGGGAGGTGCCTGTAATAAGGTAAAAACTTCCCTCAGCAGAGGCTCACAGGCTCGGGCTGGATTGAAAATGCCACCGGTCTCCTCAGCCAAAATCACCTCAGCACACTCTGATAAACCAAAGCTGTCACAGCCTATTTCCTCAGGCGAGTCAGACACAGAGCCATTCTTGTCACAGAAATCCTCACAGGATACCACTGCTTCCCCTGGCCTCTTAAAAAATGGAAAAAATGCTACAAAGAGCTTTAAAACAGACATCAGAACAAATAACCTCTAATCTAATGAAAGAAATTAGAGAGTTGGGACACCGCACCGCAACACTGGAACTTAGAGTTGATGACATTAAAAATTCTGCTGTAAATTACATGACAGAAATAGACCACCTCAAAGAAGAAAATATAACATTGCAGAATAGATTAGAAGATTATGAGAACTGTGCCAGAGGATCTAATATATGTATTAGAGGCATACCTGAAATGGTCACAGACCTACATTCTACCATAACTGCGCTATTTCAAGAACTGCAACCAGGTATACCATTAGAAAGATTGGAAATGGACAGGGTGCATCGGGCACTTATGCCCAAAAAATTAGACGGTCCTCCACGTGATATAATAGCAAAGTTCCACGATTATCAAACAAAGGAACAGCTCCTAACTGCTGCTAGAGAGAAGAAAAACTTAATCTTTCAAGGGCACAATTACCAGCTCTTTGCAGATCTCTCCCAGCTCACCATATCCAAAAGGATATTATTCTATAAAAGTTTAAATTCAATTTCGGATGGAGTAATCATCCCCTTTCAATGGATGAAAATTAATATATTATGTCCAGACAATTGGATATAATATACAAATCCATATCTAAGTTTCTACATTTAAAACTGAAGCAAAAGTTATAATTCCAAGTTTTTGCTTTACCTCTTTGATTTGACCTCCATTATTTGTTTTCTGTCAATTAAATTGTTCATATACTGGTATGGACACCCACTCAGTTTATATGAAATCAGATACTACTTTTACTATTTAAACAAGTTAGTTTACACTGACCAAAATGTACCAAAAAAAGTCAGGTAGTAATAGTTCCTTACACTAGAGTTTTCCCTCTTTATTCCCTAGCATTAGATAGACTTAGTTTTCTAGTTGGTGTCTAATACATGTATCTTCTATTTCCTATCCGGTTTAGGAACATTCATTACTTTAACAGACGGCACTACCAGAGTGCCTTACGGGTTTATATTCATACATCCTTGTGATGTTTTTTTATCCTCTTATGAGGCAGTTCTCCTCCAACGTGGAAATCCCGTGTGCCCCACCTCACCTCCCTCGTGTTCCCACATATAGTATGTGGGTGCCCGATGAAGGCCCTTTTATCCCCTGATGGAGGGTTTTGTCCCTCATCACAGGTAAATTTTGATTCTTTTCATTCTTCCATTTTTAAAGTATATTTTGTGATCTCATATGTTTTTTACTTCTTCTCTCCAGACTGTCCTGGATTTCTCTTACTCTTTACTTTCCTCATGTCCATGAGAGTTGGATCGAGAAGTCGCCGCATTGTGATAATTGATTTCACTGGATTTCTCTCTTCCCTCATATCCTTTAAGTTCACGCAGGTCGCTCCACCAAGCCAGAATTGTATATCTTTCGGTAAGTTTTATCCTCTTAATCAACTACCATGTCACCGATAAATATTCTATCCCTGAATGTTTAGGGTATAAATGAACCGCAGAAAAGGACCAAAGCATTTCACACTTTCCATGCACGGAAATCGCATATAGTATGCTTACAAGAAACTAATTTCACCAATAATTCCACACCTAAATTTATGTCTCCTTTTTTACCCACAAACTTTCACTGCGTCTGCCAATACCAAACAAAGAGGAACCCTTATAGCATTCCACCGATCCACCACTTTCACTCTATTGTCAGAAATTAAAGATCCAGAGGGACAATATATAATACTCCTGGGATATATAATAGATACGGCAGTTCAATTGTCTCATACTATGCTCCCAATAAACAACCATCATCCTTCATGCCACACCTTTTGCAGGTGGTGAATACACATAAAATTGGAACGGCGATCATGGGTGGAGATTCCAATCAGGTTCTCCTCCCATTTCTTGATCAATCCCTTTACATCCCACACAGAAACCTGACTAAATTGTCTTTCTCCCAGCTCCCTTCCAAATACAAAATGGTTGATACTTGGAGAGAAAGTAACCCGGTCAAAAAAAGATTCACCTATTTCTCACACCCCCACCAACCTTTCAGCCACATTAACCATATTCTCTTAACCATTGGTATGCTACCAGAGATACTTGCATCTGATATTATTCCCATTCCATGGTCAGATCACAATGTGGTGTATACAACCATAGCCTCCACCATACCAAAAGCACATGATCCAACTTGGTACCTACCAGATATAATGCTCAAACACCCATCTCAAAGTCAGAAAGTTGAACAGACTTTAAATGAATATTTGTTACACAACACTACGCCAGACATAACACTCTGGGAAGCTCATAAACCTGTATTGCGGGGTGCTATACAGAGACAAATGGCTTTGTTCAAAAGGGAACATAAAACCCTTGCTCGGAAATTAGAAAATGACTTTAATGCAGCATCCATAGCTTTTCAAGATAACCCTTCTCTGACTATGAAATCTCAATTAGAAAAAACTCGCCTAGAATATGACTTATTTATCAGAATCGGTAGACTTATATTCAGAATCGGTAGATCTTCAAATGCATTAGACATAACTTCTATATGAAATCCAATAAACCAGGCAGATATCTAGCACATGTGCTAAATTCAATTAATAAATTGTTCAAACCAACCTGTTTAAAATTATCAAAAGATAATTTCACTAGTAACCCAGTTAAAATTGTTCATAAGTTCAAATCCCATCTTACGTCTTTGTACGAATCAACCAGGAATGTCACTGAAGTAGACTCTTTCTTCTCCAATATCACCTTACCAGAATTATCCCATGCTCAAATAAAATTATTAGAAGACACTATAAAAACTGAAGAAGTAGCAGATTCTATTAGAGAACTGAAAATAAATAAAAGACGGGGTCCAGATGGATACTCAGCCTTATATTATCGTACTTTTACAGAACTTTTTTCCCCTGTTTTAGCTGAGGCATTTAATATTTTGTTAGAAGGTCACTCTTTCAGACAAGAATCACTAATGGCAATTCTATGTATGATCCCAAAACCTCTCTCTGATGATACCTCCTGCATGAATTATCACCCCATCTCTCTGTTGAACATAGAAGCCCCGGAAGATTTTACCCCCTTCCTAACCAGAGCACTTTTTGCAATTCGGCACTGCGTTGCTTTTACTGACAATTGCGTGGTCATGCAATCTTGCTCCCAAACAAAATTGATGTCATTTTTTTCCCCACAAATAGAGCTTTCTTTTGGTGGTATTTGATCACCTCCGCGATTTTTTATTTTTTGCGCTATAAACAAAATAAGAGCGACAATTTTGAAAAAAGCGCATTATTTTTTACATTTTGCTATAATAAATATCCCCAAAAATATATAAAAACATTTTTTTTCCCTCAGTTTAGGCTGATCCATATTCTTCTACATATTTTTGGTAAAGAAAAATCGCAATAAGCGTTTAATGATTGGTTTGCGCAAAAGTTATAGCGTTTACAAAATAGGGGATAGTTTTATAGCATTTTTATTAATAATTTATTTTTTACCAGTAATGGTGGGGATCAGCAATTTTTATCATGACTGCGACATTATGGCGGACACAACGGACATTTTTGACACATTTTTGGGACCATTGTCATTTATACAGCAATCAGTGCTATAAAAATGCACTGATTCCTGTGTAAATGACACTGGCAATGAAGGGGTTAACCACTAGGGGGCGGGGAGGGGTTAAGTTAGTACTAGGGAGTGTTTTCTAACTGTAGGGGGGATGGGCTAGCTGTGACATGTCACTGATCTCTGCTCCCGATGACAGGGAGCAGAGATCAGTGACACTGTCACTAGGCAGAAAGGGGAGATGCTGTTTACATCAGCATCTCCCCGTTCATTCTCTCAGTGAGGTGATCGCAGGTATCCCCATGGCGATCAAGTCCGCGGGACCCGTGACCCGACTCATGGAGCTCCCGGCCGGCACGCTTGATGGCACGGCAGCAAATTCAAAGGGACGTACCTGTACGCCCATTTGCCCAGCCATGTCATTCTGCCGACATACATCAGCGTGCGCCGGTCGGGAAGTGGTTAAACTGCTATCTAACAGACAAGCGGGCGATAATGTGCACAGGGCTTCTAGCACATATTGCTAAGAAACAACGACTTCCTTCTTGTTTCCTATCACTGGATATTAAGCGAGCATTTGATATGGTTTCATGGCCTTACATGCAATACTCTTTACAAAAATGGGGTTTCAACCCACATTTCATAAAATGGATCGTGACATTCTATAATAGACCTAAGGCATACATAAAATATGCAGGGTACAAATCCGAATCATTTAACATTGAAAGAGGCACTAGACAGGGTTGCCCATTATCACCTCTTTTATTCTCCCTTATTTTAGAACCTTTAGCCCAACAAATTAGGACTAATACTACAATAACTGGCATCGAAGTTGGAGGTTTACAACACAAACGTTGTATGTTTACAGATTTTATTCTTCTTTTTTTGTCATCCCTGCAAATCTCAGGCCCTAATCTTTTACCTATCCTAACAGCTTCAAGGCCATCTCTGGTCTGGCCATTAATCCCAAGAAATGTCTTGCTCTTGATATATCACTAACAGATGCAGAACTGGTTTCAGCAAAAATTGCACTTCCCTTTATTTGGGCAGAAAAGTCTATTCCATATCTAGGATTTCATCTGACAGCTTCACATACAGATTTATTTTCAGCCAACTACCCCCCTTTACTGAAACAGACCACAAATTTCTTGAAACAATGGTCACAACTCCCACTGTCCTGGATAGGAAGGATTAACGCTACCAAAATGACCATTCTACCCAAATTATTATACTGTATCTGTTTAGAGTCTTACCGATACCAATCCCATCATACTATCTGAGACTGGTGCAAAAAAGAACAGCTACATTTGTCTGGGGTCCTGTCAAACCATGCATACCTGCACACACATTACATCTTCCTAGATCCAATGGAGGCCTTGGTTTCCCCAATTTTACAAATTATTACAAAGCCGCTCACTTAGCCAGTCTTCCCAAATATCATGCAGAAGGGGAAATTCCACTATCGGTATTAATGGAATCATCAGATTGTGACCCACTATCGATTTCTAACTTATTGTGGCTACAACCAAAGGACCGTTGTGAACTACGTAATCCCATAACTAAACATTTTGTATCCCTTTGAGACAGCCTTAAAACTAAACACCAACTACAATCACAACATAATCCTATGTTATCCTTTTTCAAAAATCCTGCCTTTTACCTGGCTTGGATATACCCTAAATCATTAAAAGTTTGGTCAACACCTGAATCCTAACACTACAAGAATTTGTCTTTTCTAAATCCTTTATATCCTTCCCAGTACTTAGGGAAAATTATGATTTACCACAATCTGAACTGTTCAGATACCTCCAAATTAAAAATTTCTTCACACCCTTCATAAATGTTGAAACACCCTTGCCTCACCTTTCCAGTTTTGAATCAATGTGTAAAAAAGACCCACTTGCTAAAGGAATGACTTCATCCCTTTATACTCAACTTCTGGCAACTTCTAAGCCTGACAAATTAACCTATGATCAGAAGTGGGAGGAAGATCTGGGACGTAATGTGGATGACGCAGAATGCTCCAGGATCTAGTTAACTACTAAAACATCCTTGCCCAATGTTTTGGCGATGGAAACAAATTATAAAGTCTGACAAAGTTGTAACTCAGTTAGTGAAGTCATGATACAGCAACAAGTTAGACTTCAAATGTTCACATACTGTTTGAATATAGGTTGTATAATGATAAGCCATAGCATTCCCCCAGGCAACAAAAGAGATCCCAATGGGGATTCCTGGGGGAAAGTTACAATATGACTATGTGAAAACCTATATTTACTGTACAACTCTCAGAATAGAATTTCCTGTTAACAGATCCACAAATATGTATATGTATATTAATCAACATGCGACTCTATGTAATCGAGTACAATGTATACATTGTCTTTATATGTATCTGATGTAAACCAATAAAAACCTATTGATGAAAAAAAATTATAAAGTCTTAACCGGCTGGTACCTCGTGCCTGCCAGAGTTGCTAAATATGTGCCCAATCAATCATCCCTTTGTTTTAGGGGCTGTTCAGAAATAGGTACACACCTGCATATTTGGTGGACATGTTCAATAGCTCAATCCTTCTGGAAAGAAATTTTTGAATTAGCCTCTATAATGTTCCTAAAATTGATACAAACGGACCCATTTACAGCACTACTTAACTTGAAGCAAGAATGTTTAAATTGTTCACATTTTAAGCTTTTTGTTCAACTTTTAATGGCTGCTAAACAAACAATAGTGAAAGCGTGGAAATCGCCATCATTTATGTTGGTTGAAACAAATAACAGAATGAATACAACAATGTCTCATGCCAAAAAGACAGCTATCAATTGTAACCAAATCCCAACATTTAAAAAAATATGGAACCCATGGATAAAATACCACCTACTTCCAAATTTTAATGATTTGGTCCTTATGCCATGGTAACTGATTAACTGATTCTAGAATTTACTCATCCATTCACTTATTGAACTACTATGATATACATAGCATTGGTGCCTGGTCAGACCTTGTGAACCTTCTCATAGTTTTATTTCTTTCCCTTCTCCTTCTCTCTTTATTCTCTTTTTTCTTTTTTTACTTTATTAAATCTATTACTTTCCTATAAAAGCTCTATATAAGAGTGCAATCGACCTCCACATATATCATTTACTCATAAAAATTATCTGTGGTTTTGATAGATTTTGATCAACGATAGCATAGATAAGTTAAATAACACTGTTTATTTAGGTCATATGAAACAGTTTAATTCTGCAAAGATAATTCTTGTCACTCTTTTATAATAGTTCTATTGTTCAATATACAGCTTAATCAACTGTTCCCTTGTATAAGAAAGTAATGTACCTTCTTTTTGATGTGTAATCAATAAAACTTTTTGACAAAGAAATGTAGAGCTATTAAGTAAGGTGACAATGGAAATGACTGAATACAATCCAGTCATTATCACTGACAGCTAAGTAGGTCAAGAGGGTGAAACCATTTTATTTTCTTCTACTTTGAGTATGCTCATTGTTCATACCTTCATAACAGAGTCCTTGGGTATAGATCACTGATTAGTATGCAAAACAGAAACTAGTAGCATACCAACTCCAAAATAAACATATTATGAATAGTACTGACACAACACATGTGTCACTTTCCCTGCACTCACTAATAAATAATTCCACAGCACATTTAAAGTTGGCTAAACTCACTCCTAATGCAGTGTTGCATCTATTGCAAATAATTGCATAACTTAAATGAACTCATGGGCCAGACTTTAGAGTCATCACTCCTGCCTCCTTATGGTGAGTGCAACAGTATATACTATACCTGTATAGCATTTATGTATGACACTTTTATCAATGAATAAGACAAAATTGATAAAATGACAGCAGGGTCAAATTTTGCATTGGTGTCCAGGGAGTTTAGCTAGTGAAATGAAAATTTCTGCGCTAAATATGTAATAATCCAAAAATACATTTTTCTTAAACCAATAGTCCATATAGTGTTCAAACAATTAAATGAATCATAACGAGCAAACAGAAAATGAAGTCCTTGAAGTGGTGTCCAAAGAAACTGAGTATTTAGATGAATATCCACCAAATGCACCTCCACCATGATAATTAATAGGATGTACCCTTACCAGATCTATAGACTCCAGGCATTATAAGACTCTAGGCAGGCATTATACTATAATACAGCTCTCAAAATGAATCCCTCGGTAGTTGGAAGGTATCACGGCTGACCAGACAGATTCTTAGTAATCCTCAGACGTGACCAAGATGTTGCAGGTACTTGGATTATTTTTGGATTAGCACTTACTTAGTACTGCATTTTTTTTATTCTGTATGTTTTTACACAATTGGTTCTGTTGTGACATTGCAAGCAGCTTATATGTCATTTTTGTTACCACATGCGCAATAAATTTTTACTTTTTTGTAAAGTTTAGCTAGTGACATGCTCCATTCTCAACAGTCAAAAGCATATGACAAGAAAAGACTGAATAAAAATAGAGTGTAGTGATTTTAGCCACTTTAAAAAAAATGTTTTGGGCTGTGAGCTTACCTGGCGAGCCTATTATTGGTAAAAATAAATTCCCATTTTATCTTTTTTTTCCCCTTAACTAAGTAAAGTTCTAAATCACATACTGTATCTGTTGGAAATCTAGCTTGATCACAATAACACTTTATCAAGTTAGAAACTCTACTCCTGATAAAACCAAATTACTTTAACCACTTTAGCCCCAGAAGAATTGGCTGCTCAATGACCAGGCCATTTTTTGCAATATGGCACTGCGTTGATTTAACTGAAAATTCCGTGGTCCTGCAACGCTGTACCCAAACAAAATTGACGTCCTTTTTTCCCACAAATAGAGCTTTCTTTTGGTGATATCTGATCATCTCTGTAGTTTTTATTTTTTGCGCCATAAACAAAAAAAGAGCGACAATTTTGAAAAACACACAATATTTTGTATTTTTGCTGTAATAAATAGCCCTATTTTTTTTAAAAAAAGCTATTTTTTTCCTCAGTTTAGACCAATATGTATTCTTCTACTTGTTTTTGGTAATAAAAATCGCAAAAAGCGTATATTGATTGGTTTGCGCAAATGGCGTCTACAAAATAGGGGATAGATTTATGGCATTTTTATTATTATTTTGTTTTTTACTAGTAATGGCTGCGATCTGCGATTTTTATCGAGACTGTGACATTATGGTTGACACATCGGACACTTGACACATTTTTGGGTCGCTTGACAGTTACACAGCAATCAGTGCTATAAAAATGCACTGATTACTGTATACATGTCACTGGCAGGGAAGGGGTTAACACTAGGGGGGGATCAAGGGGTTAACTGTGTTCCCTATGTGTGTGTTCTAACTGTGGGGGATGGGACTGACTATAGGAGATGAGAGATCATGGTTCCCAGCTTGTAGGAACTCATGATCTCTCTCTCTCCTCTCCTCACAGAACAGGGATGTGTGGGTTTATGCCCAAATGTCTCTGTTCTGCCTCTCATGCCTGCAATCGCTTGTGGCTGGCGGTCATCGTGACTGCCGGTCACGAGCATCGGCACCCCCGCTGTGCAGCGGGCACACGCGTGTGCCTATTATCCCGCTTAAAGGGACTGACATATAGCTACGATGGGTCGTGGGGTCAGGCCTACCTGCCACAGTATAATGACTGCGGCTGGTCAGCAAGTGGTTAATGCTTGCCATACACGGTTAGAAAATAGTTTGCAGAAAAATAGTTGGAATTCTAAAGACCTGTTGAACGTGCATGTGATTCTATGATTGTGGTATGGTGGTATATAGTCATAAATATTTTCATGGTTAGGCTTTTGGGAATATATATATATATATATATATATATATATATATATATATCTCATGGGAATATATATATATACAGTATCTTACAACAGTGAGTAAACCTATCACATTTTTTTATCTTTTTATGTGACAACACTGAAGAAATTACACTTTGCTACAATGTAAAGTAGTGAGTGTACAGCTTGTATAACAGTGTAAACTTGCTGTCCCCTCAAAATAACTCAACACACAGCCATTAATGTCTAAACTGCTGGCAACAAAAGTGAGAACACAACTAAGTGAAAATGTCCAAATTGGGCCTAATGTGTCAATATTTTGTGTGACCGCCATTATTTTCCAGCACTGCCTTAACTCTCTTGGGCATGGAGTTCACTAGAGCTTCACAGGTTGCCCCTGGAGTCCTCTTCCACTCCTACATGATGACATCATGGAGCTGGTGGATTTTTAGAGACCTTGCACTCCTTCACCTTCTGTTTGAGGATGCCCCACAGATGCTTAATAGGGTTTAGATCTGGATACATGCTTGGCCAGTCAATCACCTTTACCCTCGGCTTCTTTAGCAAGGCAGTGGTCATCTTGGAGGTGTGTTTGAGGTTGTTATCATGTCAGAATACTGCCCTGCGGTCCAGTCTCCAAAGGGAGGGGATCATCCTCTGCTTCAGTATGTCACAGTACATGTTGACATTCATGATTCCTTAAATGAACTGTAGCTCACTAGTGCCGGCAGCACTCATGCAGCCCCAGACCATGACACTCCCACCACCATGCTTGACTGTAGGCAAGACACACTTGTGTTCCTCACCTGGTTGCTGGCCCACACACTTGATACCATCTGAACCAAATAAGTTTATCTTGGTCTCATCAGACCACAGGACATGGTTCCAGTAATCCATGTCCTTAGTCTGCTTGTCTTCAGCAAACTATTTGCAGGCTTTCTTGTGTATCATCTTTAGAAGAGGCTTCCTTCTGGGACGACAGCCATGCAGACCAATGTGATGCAGTGTGCGGCATATGGTCTGAGCACTGACAGGCTGACCCCCCCTACCCCTTTAACCTCTGCAGCAATGCTGGCAGCACTCATACATCTATTTCCCAAAGGCAACCTCTGGATATGATGCTGAGCACGTGCACTCAACTTCTTTGGTCGACCATGGTGAGGCCTATTCTAAGTGGAACCTGTCCTGTTAAACCGCTGTATGGTCTTGGCTATTGTGCTGCAGCAGTTTCTGGGTCTTGGCAATCTTCTTATAGCTTAGGCCATCTTTATGTAGAGCAACCATTCTTTTTTTCATTCTTTCTTTGCCATGAGGTGCCATGTTGAACTCCCAGTGATCAGTATGAGAGAGAGCGAAAACACCAAATTTAACACACCTGCTCCCCATTCACACCTAAGACCTTGTAACACTAATGAGTCACATGCCATGGGAGGGAAAATGGCTAATTGGGCCCAATTTGGACATTTTGACTTAGGGGTGTACTCACTTTTGTTGCCAGAAGTTTAAAAATGAATGGCTGTGTGTTGAGTTATTTTGATGGGACAGCAAATGTACACTGTTATACAAGCTGTACACTCACTACTTTACATTGTAGCAAAATGTAATTTCTTCAGTCTTGTCACATGAAAAGATATAATAAAATATTTACAAAAATGTGAGGGGTGTACTCACTTTTGTGAGATACTGTATATAGATATATCTA